>NC_137794.1:65565341-65715341 GCF_963383645.1 Muscardinus avellanarius | reverse complement strand
TATCTATAAAGATATAACATCAACACTTGTACATATAAACTCCCATATCTACTGTACTTCACTCATTGTTTTTAGACCCTAACCACAGTATCTTCGGAAACTGGATTGCATACTGAATTTATTTATTAGTTTTAACAGCATTTCAATTGGTCCTCTTAGGCTTTCCAAGGTAGACAATTATAGTAGCAGGAAATAAAAAATTTTTTTCTTTTTATTATTTATACATACAGTTTCTTCTTTTTTGTCTTATTGCATTTACTAGCACTTTCGGAACAATGTTAAGTATTAGTGGTGAAAGGATTGTTCTTGTCTAATTTCAGATTTGAGTAGAAATAGCATTTTTCTTTTTCTTTTTAATTGAGAGAAGGAGAAAAGTGAGGAATTTGGGGAATACATATAGTTTATTCCAAAACAATTTATTTAAAGATGATAAATGCAGGATGGAATAATTTGCAGGTTTACCCCAATATAAAATGTTTTCTGATATTTCAGTATTCTATTCTTAGTAAATGTGAGCCTCTTGGTTTAAAATGAGATTAATTTGTATAAGTTCATCAGCAATGTAAATCTGTTTGAGATCTTCTCTGATTGCTTTATTGTCATTATATATTTGATGGCACTGATCATGTGAAGAAACATTGCTTCCTCGGGTAGATCTGGGATGCTAAACACTTAGGGCATTTAAATTTGCTTTGTAAACGAGAAAAATTAAGCCTAAAATGCATGACAGGGATCTAAGGTCCCATATCTATACTTGCCAAATCCATACACCCCAGGCCATCCTTTCTGCTCTTATTTCTGGTCCTGACAGTCAGACCCAGGTAGGTATCCAAATGTACACAAACATAGATGTATTTTCACATAATATACTTCAAAAAATATGTCTATGTGAATTCATCTTGGATTCACTAGACATCTCAGTATTTATCAAATATATGTCTTGTATTCAAAGTGGCCAGAAACATTTTCACAAAATATGTATAAAACAGGACAACGATTTCAGCATTTTTGCACACGTAAATGACTGGAAGTGTCTTAAATGTGCATCAATAGATGACTAACTAAACAAACTGAGGTACTTGCAATGGATTGTGCCTTAAAATAGACAATATCCCTGGATCTGATAAAAAGTTTTCATTTTCCCTTATCTTCCACTTTAGCAGAGTTGACTTAGAACCTGCCTTCACCAATCTGGAGAAAACAGCCAAAAGCCAAGAGAAAGTTGCGCTGAAGAATTTTTAAAGTATAACCTTGAGGAATAAAGCTTCAACATTTCTAAGGGATAAAAATTTCCTCTAGGATTTCCCAAGGAAGTTTTGTCCTTCACATACTATCAACAGATGGATGCAAACTGAAAATTGGGGCCATCTGACATGCAGCCTGGCAAAAACACTCCTTGTCCTCTTGGTATCTGGCTGGATAAAGACTGCTAGATTATAAAATGAACAAAATAAAATGCTGGCCAAGTTAGTAAAGCAATATCCAAAATGAAATTTAGACCTGGGCACGATGGAGCAAGCCTGTAATCACAGTTCTTGGGAGACTGAGACAGGAGGATTGAAGGTTTGAGGACAGCCCTGGAAACATAGCAAGACTTTCAGTAACCTAGTGAGACCCTATTTAAAACAAAAACAAAAAGGACTGGGGATGGAGTAGGAGGAGAAAGAAAGAAAGAAAGAAAGAAAGAAAGAAAGAAAGAAAGAAAGAAAGAAAGAAAGAAAGAGAGAGAGAAAGGGAAAATTAATGGAAGGAATGAAAGGAAGGGAGAGGAGAATGCCTGATATTACTTCCAAATTTTTTAAATTATCTTAAGTGTTTATATTTATTTCTATATGAAATGTAAAATGTGTCCCTTTGGCATGATACTCACCAACATCATTTTCTCTTCTTTCTGAGAACACACTAGATTACACTTCTAGGCTCCCATGCATATAGGTGTGGCCATGTAACAAGTTCTGGCCAATACAGTGTAAGCAAAAATGAGGTGTGTCACTTTTAGGCCTGACCCTAAAACCTGCCAGGCAATTCTTTGTCTTCCATTGTTTCCAAGTTGGGTGAATAGAAACCCAGTGGAATCCTGGTTGAAGGGAGCCTGGGTCCCTGAATCACCTTATGAAAAGGTGCCTATCAAAAACCCATTTGGCTGCAACCTGAGAGAGAGAAGTAAATCTTGTTATGTAAAGACACTGGGATTTGGGTATTGTTTGTTAAAGCAGTTGGTATTTCCTAATGCACAAATATCTGTATATCACTGATCCGATTCCTTAATTCTCAGTAAGTAATTCTTGGCTTATTCTGGGACAAGTAGCTAACACTGACCATGGCTATAGCTCGGCTGAGGTGTTATGGGGCCATTTCACACAGACATTGTCCCAGGGAGCGACTCCTGAGCATTGGAAACTATTCCCAGAAAGGGGGAGTCATTATAAGCTGGGCAGCCATAATAAGAGCATTTCCTACAGGAAGAAGATAAACAGGGAGTGGCTAAGTCTGACTCTCAGGGTGGGGGAAAGGGTAAAAAGTCCATCACTTTTCTGGTTCCTCAGAAGCTTCATATCCCTACTAGACCAGCCATAAATCCTGGCATTCACACTTACAGACAACACTCCCTGGGGGAAAGGTAGATACAACAAAAGTTAAAAAGTAATTCATGTTAGACATTATGTTCAGACAGATACTGTGTCCCTTGCTTTGGGAAGTAGGAGTGATGAAAGGAAAAAATTCCTGTTAAATAAGTAGTGATACTCATTCTAGAACACTGAGGTTCAGGGGTACACTTTCAGTGCGCACTTGTCATTTTTTAAATCCTGGCCCAGCATCTCATCTCCTTTCCTTTCAGAGCACAGGAAGAGTCCTGTTATCTGAAGTAGATAGGAATGAGACCTTGCTATTTTCCATAGAAACTGAAGGAATAAGATACCCCTCCTCCTCCCAGCCTCCTGCTGCCCAACTCCCTCCCATCCCAGCTGACAGGGAGGATACAGTCAGCCTACTGGGTGCTGCCACCTAGGAGTTGGGGCTTTCAACAAATGAGACAGGGGTGAAGAGAGAGCTTGGGATGCAGGTCAGGTGATGTCCTCGGCAGGGGCAGGAGTCTCTGACAGTGTGAGGGCCTCTGCAGAGATGTTCTAACCAGTTTCCAGATGTGCCCTGGCTAGTATTCCTGGTTGCTGCTTGTCCCTGGGCCTAGCTCTCAAGTGTATTCACTGAATCTATGAGCCACCCAATTTTCTTTTCTGCTTAAACCATACAGAGTAAGTTTTCAATGCTCATAACCAAGAATCTTGATGGATACAGACAATCATTTCTCTTCTTTCTGTTCATTTTTTTTCTCTCGACAACCTAACAGAGAGAATATTTGAATTCTTGAAAGTGGCAGGATACATGTCATAAGAGCCCCATCTCCTACAGATGTAGATCACTAAATTAATTAAAATCTGAGACTTAAAAAAAAAAACTTCAGGACTACAAAAGGCTATGGGCAGGAAAATATCTGATTTATTAAGGGCATACTCCAGGCGTTCCATCAGAGTCAAAGAAAAACGGTGCCTGGTGGCTTCACAGGGTGGCTCTTGAGTATCCTTTCGGGGGTGGCAAAGTCAAGCTCAGCCCTTCCAGAGACCGTAAGACCCAGCCAACTTCTCGCTACAGACTGAGGAGTCTGAAGGCTTCTGGCCCTGTTACCATAGCAGGGTAGGGCTTTCTAGTGGCTAGGCCATACAGCACAAGTCTCGGAGGCCATTACTACATAAAGTGGAGCCTAGAAATAGAGAAGACTGAGGAGTCCAGGCTGAGAGGTATGGCCAGATATAATGTAAAGGAAACAAACATGCCACCTTGTGACAGAAGAGCCTCCCTTGCTAGACTCCTACAGGTCCCTGTAGGAGCTCTGTTGGAAGATAACTATGACATTAGAAGTGTTTCTGTCTAGATCCTCAAGGTTCACTCAGTCCTGTTCCCAAACGCTAGAACACCCCCCTACACACACACACTCAATAATCTAGGCCTCTCTTGGGGAGTTGGGCAAAGAATTAAAGATCATCTTCAATCAGTACCTCCCAACCCTGTCAGGTTGGGATGCAGGCCTGGCTTGCCCAGCATTAGCTGTGACAGCTCGAGAGTATCCAGCAGAGGCCAGATGTACCTGAGCTCTAACCCATGCTCATCATCATTCCTGCCCAATCAGCCCACTCTCCACTGTTTTATGAGGGAAGGGAGTCAGACAGACAAACCCTCCCAGCTGTGGCCTGCCAGGAGGAGTTAAGTGTCCAGTGTAGAGAAAACTTAACAACATAAGGGTGGTAGGAAAGCATTTCAAGAATTCAGCTTTAGAAGATTGGATTTAGAAGCCTCTGCCAGAGGAAGAATTAACATCACCTGCCACCCTTCCTGAGCTCAGGCTGGGGGTTGGATGTTGTGACCTTTCCACATGAGTTCTCCCAGGACCATCTCCTCCTGGCTACGGGCACGCTTGGGACCAACATGCCCTAAATCTATTTGCTATACTCGTAAGGGCAGACATTTAAAATTAGAGAGCTCTTCATATAAGGAAGATGATATGAGGTGTCAGAAACAAGAGTTAAACAGTAAGCCAGGTGTGACAGGTGACAGGTTCAGAGATGTTAGTCTTAGGGCCAGTTTGCCAGTGGTCTCTTGCTCTCAGAGAGAAGTTTTTTGAAAATTATTCTTACAAACCCCAGAAGACCCACCAGAAGCTAGAAGGGTGGCTATAGGTGGAGGGAGCCAATGGCTTCACTGGCCCTGGCTACTTGGTACCACCCTGGGGTAATGCTCCTTCAAAGGGGAGGAAAAACAGAAGAGAAAAACAAGAGGAGGAGAAAAAAGGGAAAATTAAAGTAGCAAAGGAAAAACAAATTTAAAGTCAGTTTTTATTATTTCCTCTGACAATAAAATGTCCAATGTAAAAAAGTTGAGAAATAAAGCAAAAAAAAACAAAAAACAAAAAAAGATAAAAACAGCGCTGGCGTGGTGGCGGGCATGGTGGCGCACACTTGTAATCCCCGCGCTTAGGAGGCAGAGACAGGAGTATTGCGCAGGTTTGAAGCCAGCCATGCTGGCTTAAGAGACCCTATTTCCAAATTTTAAAAAAGTATAAAATAGGTCTGGGAGTGTAGCCTGGAGGTAGAAGGGTTTCCAGGAACCCCAGTACCACCAAAAAAAAAAAAAAAAGATAAAAACAAAATAAGTTGACCTATAATCTGATAACTTAGAGAAAAACCCTTTTGAAAAATTTGTGTCTGTACTTCCTTACATATTTTTACTATGAGAATTTACAAATAAGATGACTTTTAAAATAATGATGATTATGAGCCAGGCGTGGTGGTGCACGCTTGTAATCCCAGTTAAGACAAAATAAAGAAAGCCAGGATAGAAAGAGGACGTTTTAGGCTGGACAAGGTTGTGCACACCTGTCATCTCAACTACATAGGAAGCTGAGGCAGGAAGATCACAAATTTCAGGTCAGCCCGGGTACCTTAGCAGGACCTGGTCTAAAAATTAAAATTTTGTTTTGTTTTGATTTATGTTTTATTTTAAGGACTAACTAGGGATGTAGCTCAGTGGCAGAGGACATTCCTAGCATGTGGGAGGCCCTAGGTTCAATCCCCAGTATTCTCCCCACAAAGAGCAAAAGAGAGAAAATTTTAGAGAAGTACAAACAATAATCAATCAATCAATCAACCAAATGAAAGAAAAATTCCAGAACAATATCTATATTTTAATTTGTATAATAAAAGCTGCCCGTAAGAACAAAATTGGGGACTGTGGAGGACAGGATGACTGGTCGTGGGTAGGCCAGAAACAGTGACTTGGATCTTTAATCAAGTTCTCTGTAGAAACCTGCAGAGTAGATAAAAATGGGAACTACTACCCAAATCTTTGGCAGTGCTCTATATGCTTGTTCAGACCATTAGCAAATCCCCCTGAGAAAGCCAAATCCATTTAAAGCTACATTTAAGAAGAACAGCAGTTAAAAAGGAAGAGAAGAAAATAATTATAAAACCCAGGATGAAGTCTTGATGGGAGCTGGTTAATCTGTCATTCTAATTATATTGTCTCTTCTATTTTGTCCAATAATTACATCAAGAAACTATTAGAGTTGTGGACACTAAAAAGTGACTCCTCTTAAAGGAGCAGGAAGAACAGGATGACTTACCCACCTACTTCAGATTTCATGCAGAAAGATTGAATCCAATAGGGAATTCCAAAGTCTGTATCCTAAGAGTGTTTTTTCTTAGAGTCTATGGTGGTTTGTATAAAGGTATATATAAACTGTTTCCATGTCTATTTAGTTTTCATAGGAATAGTGGGAGGAGGATTTTGCTATTTTTCACATTTTATACATGAGGGCACCGAGGTTTAGAAAGGATAAATGACTTGTCTCATCAATGCGCTCCCAACCGCAGGAGTGAAATCAGAATCAATTCCAGACCAGTGTTGCCCAATAAAAATGTAATGGAAGTCACAAATGTCATTTTAAATTTCGTACTAGCTACATTTTAAAAGTAAAATAAGGGCTGGGGTATAGCTCAGTGATAGAACACTCACTTAGTATGTTCAAGGTCCTAGATTTGATTCCCATAACCAAGAAAAGAGAAAGAGGTAAAATTAATTTCAGTGAATTTTATTTAGCACAATGTGTCTATTATCACTTAAACACGAAATCAATATAAATATTAGTTTACGTTCTTTTTTCCATTAATCTTTTAAATGCAATATGTTCTACACTTACCCCATATCTCGATTCACATGAGTCATATTTCAAGTACCAAAGTACATTTTCTGTATTTAGTAGCCATTTGTGAACAGTGGCTACTGCATTGGAGAGCCAACCTCTACCTGTAGTTCTCAAGGTGTGGTACCCAGACCAGCAATAACAGCACCTTTCAACTTGTTGGAAGGGCAAATCCTTGGGCCCCATCCTGGAGGTGGGGCCCAGAAATCTGTGTTTTATCAAGCCCGGGTGGGCAGTTTTGATACATGTTAAAGTTCAAGATAACGGTCTCTCCATTCCAACTAAAATAAACCAAGGACAACCATGCATGGCAGGCTATTCCTTCCCTTGAGATAAACTATTCTTGGACAGACGAAGTTGGCATTCTCTTGTACAGATATGTATAGTTCATATCATGGACTATAGAAATGAATTACCAGACACACAGTTTATTTATTTATTTATATTTTTGGTGGTACTGGGGATGGAACCCAGGGGCTTTCTACCTTTGGGCTATACTCCCAGACCTATTTATATTTTTCTTTGGAAACAGGGTCTCACTAAGTTGCTGAGAGCCTCACTAAATAGCTGAGGCTGGCTTTGAACCTGTGATCCTCCTGTCTCAGCCTCCCAAACTCGGGGAATACAGCGTGGGCCACCACCCCCGGCTCAGACACACAATTTAAACATAGTGTATCATGTTGCCTAAAGGGGGGGAACCACAGTAACCATCTTCACTATCACCTTGAGTTGGTTAATTTTTTATTCCTCATCCACAAAATAGGATAATTTAATAAATATTAGCAACTTTCCAAAAATACTGTGTACAAAAAGAAAAGAAAAAAGTTGGCAAAAGTGACTGATATTTTTAAACGACAGTAAAAAGATGAGTGAGCAGGAAAGGTAATATTTTAGATCTTGAATTTGGAAGCAGAGGCTTGATTCACTTACATTTCTTAGAACATTAGATTTGCTGAAAGGGAAGGGTAGGGTTCTTGCCAAAATCATTAAGAAGAATGATTCTGAGCATGCTTTAAGGCAGAACTTTCAGTAAACAGGAATTACCTATAAAGAAAATCAGGAAGCCAAAGTGTTTCTTTTTATGAAGTTACATCCTGCCATAGAAAAGCTGGATAGGAAATAAAGACTGATGCACCCCCAGCTCTTTACTAAACCGGCAATTATTTCATCAAGGAAAATCTGAGCAAAAGCTCAGACTCAATGAAGAGGCTGGAACCACACACACACACACACACACACACACACACACACACACACACACGAGAGGTTTGAATGCCATCAGTAACCAAAGAAACCCATAGCTACAATTAAACACGATTTGGAGGGAGGGGTTGCAAAGAAATGGGTACTCTGTGATTTTGGGTTCCTAAGTCGCGGTCTGTCCCTCTCATTTCAGTAATATTTTCTCCAGACTTTTGCTGGAAGAGAAGTGTGTGTGTGTGTGTGTGTGTGTGTGTGTGTGTGTGTGTGTGTTCTCAAGGCAGTAGAAGATAAAGTAATATTCCTTTTTCTTCAATTCATTGTATATTTCCAGGGGTTTATGTGATGGGATTCTACTTTGCTTCGCACTATTTTTTTTTTCCTAAAAGTTTAACCAGAACATACGCTGCTGTCATCACCCTAATACCTTTCCATCTTACTCTCCAAAGAAAAGGCAAGATAGCCCTTTCTCCAGGATTCCCTGGTTTGGGGGGAATGGCAAGTGCCTATCTTGAGTAGCAGCTGCAACCTTGTGTAAAAGCAGAAACAGTAGCTCATGCTCTTCCCATTTTCTCCGTCCCTATCCCACCAACTCACAACTCCACACGACCCTTACACACACGCACACACGCACACACCTCCTCCAAGCTCGCATCCTCCCGCGCCCGGGCTGGGCCAGCACGCCAGGATGCCCGCTGCCACAGTAACGCTCCACCCACTCGGCGGCCCCACCCACGGCCGTCCCGCCCCCGGGCCAGGAGCCAATGGCTGAGGCCCGTCGCTCCCAAGGGGCCCTCTGATAGGACAGCGCGACCTGCCACTCTCGGGCCGCGTCCCGCCCGCTCCTCGCTCCCTCCGGAGCTGGAGGGGCCGGAGCATCAGCGAGAGTAGCTGCGAGCAGCCGCGGCGGCGGCGCGTCGTTGCAGTTGCGCCATCTGTCAGGAGCCGAGCCGGCGGGGAGGGGGCTGCCGGGGAGAGGAGGAGGGGTCGCCGCGAGCCCGAGGCCCCCAGACCCGCCCGCCGCCCGCCGCCCGCAGCGAGAGCAGAGGCAGCTGCCTGCGCCGCGAGCCGCGGTCCCCGCCGTCCGGGCGCGCCGCGCTCCTCCCCGCTGCTCGCCGCGGAGCGGGGCGCACACAAAGCCGCCGCCCGCGCCAGCGAGGCCGGCCGCGGGCCGGGGACAGCGGCGCCGCCCCCTCGGCGCTCTCGGGGCCACGGCTCGGGCCGCCGCGCCGCGCCGCGCCGGAGGAGGCGGGGAGAGGACCATGTGAATGGGCCGGAGCCCGAGCGCCGCGCAGGTAAGCGGCGGGGATGCGCCCGAGGCCGCGGGATGCTGCGGAGACGCCGCGCCCGCGCCCCCGCGCTGCGGTCCCGCGGCCGCCGCCGCCTCCCGGGCGCCCCGCGGGGCTGCGGGCGGGCTGGCGGCGCTCGGGGTCTTCCCGGGTGGCGGGACACCTCTGCGGGGTGCGGCCCCGAGGTAGTGCACGGCTGGGGGGCCCATTCGAGCCGGCGCCGGGTGAAAATAGGAATTGGCTTGGGGGCGAGGCTGGCCCAGACTCCGCCCCCGGCCTCCTTTTGGGGCCCCCCGCGGGGACCCGGGCTGTGTGTGTTGTTTTAATGTCAGGGATGATGTAATCACTTAATAATTGATGCCCCGTCTGCTTCACTCCCCACCCAACCTCTGCCCCACTCCTCCACCTCTGGGCCTCCTCCCTGGGCGGCCGTCGCCTTCCCCGAAGCATCCTTCTGCCTATTTCTGGAGCCTCCCTTGCACTTCCCCCACCCTCCCCTTCACTCTTCCTGTGCCACCACCCACCCACCCACCCACCCACCCACCCTTCCCCTTACCCCCGAGCCTAAGCCCTTCCTCCTCTTCCTCTGCCCCCCACCCCTCTGCTCCCTCGAGCCCCTTTCTCCTCCCTTCCCAGCTCACTCGCTGGATTTCCTCTCCACTTCCCTAGATCGATGGCTGTTTTTGTTTGGTCTCCTCCCCTCTCTTATCTCTGCGGCCACAGGCGGAGGGGACTGGGCCAGAAAGAGGCCACCAACCCTGGGCCCAGGCGGGATTTGCTGAGACTCGCGGGGGAAGAGGCATAGTCAAATCACCCTTCTTGCCTCTCCTTCCAATAAATCAGACTCGCCGGGTGTGTGTGTGTGTGTGTGTGTGTGTGTGTGTGTGTGTGTGTGTGTGTGAGAGAGACACAAAGAGCCCTTTCAGTGCATAGAGAGGAGTGCACAAAGTACCCAAGGATGGGCGCCATGCGTCTTGTTTCTCTTTCCTGGGGCTTTCCTTTCTTTAAAATGAAGCAGTTGATCTCTTAGAGTCTTTCCTGCCACATTTAGCGAAAACTGAAAGGCCCCCCAGATGCCGGGTGGCAGGTGCCGGCATTTTGCTGTGTTCACAGACCAGTGGTGTTGACTGGCAGCTGCATAATTTCTTAGATTTAAGGGGAAATTCATTGGGCTGTTTTAAGAAGTTGCTTTACTTTTAAGGTAGGCCCCCACCCCACCTTTTTATTATTATTATATTTTTTTTTGAACTAGATACTGAGAAATGGGATAGGATAACTTGGAGTGGGATCAGAGAATTTTTTTTTTTCTGAATCAGAATTAGTGTTTGACAAGAGCAGCTTGACTTGATGCTTCTCAAGTCTAAGGCCTCTTTGCTCAAGTCTTTTGAAATGGAATCTGGTCTGTCTCCTGGTGTTGTTTTACCCTATTATTTAAATAAGTACCTGGAGATACTGATAAAACCACATTAAACTGGCATTTGGAAGACCACTGGAGACTGTGTCTTGCCTGAACCAAGGTAGCCTTCAGAGACCCACTTCCTTCCTCTCAAGCAACTGAAATACTTTCCACCCTTATGCAGTCTTTCTCCCCAGTCCCTGCTGCATGGGTACAATGCTTTCAGAGGAAGAAACTCCCAGGGCTCACAGACTTTTAGATGAAGTGGTTGAACTATCTGAGGCTTTGGGGCACTTAGACATGAACCCAGGATGTAGAACTTTGAACCTTCTGATGTTCTTTTTAAAGTGGAAACATCAATTTAGATATGGGGCTTAATGTTCTGTTGGATAAGGCAGTGACAAGTGCTCAATCGATAATGTCAAAACTTAGGTTGGACTCATTGATTCCCAAGAGTTCCTCCGCTATTTTAAGTAACAAAACGGTCTCAAGCTTATTCTTCAACAATTATATTAGAAAAGAGTTGTTAGGATTCATTAAACATTTACTTTTGCACTCTAGGACATTCACCGTGGAAATTTTTACATTCAAAAAAGGAGATAGGGTTGAGTATGCTGTAAAAACAAAGGCTTGTTTGTTTGCTGCCAGACCCAGAAAGGGAAGTCAGTGCCTGCTAAACTCATTCTCTGATGACCAAGTTAAGGAGACTTAATGGTTAAGTTGAATGGAACGAATGCAAACTCTACTTTCCCCCTGACTTTGGAGTCTGCAACACCATCTGACTAGCTTGAAGTCCTTTTAACCTGTGGGGCCCAGTGCACATGCCATCTCCTCTCTCAAGCCTTCCCCATCTTCTCCTTTCCAAACAATTTGTTTTCAAACTTCAACAGCTGGCATTCTGTTTGTGGTGTGTCTCTTTCTACAATCAATCTGTCAGTACATTGAGAACTGAGAAAAGGAACCTAATTTTGTCTAATTTCCTACCATGTTTTACCTTAGTAGGTACTCAGTGGTTTCATTTAACAATGAGTGTGAGTTAGGTCCTTGGTATGTACTCAACACCTGTTTTAATTAGGCTAGCGTTAGCAGCTATAACAAATAGGCCTTGCAAACATCTAATGGCTCAAAAGCAATAGGCATTTAGTCATGCTCATGTAGTTGGGTGTGGTGGCGCATGCTTGTAATCCCAGTACTTGGGAGGCTGAGAGAGGAGAATCGCAGGTTTGAGGCCAGCCTCAGCTACTTAGTGAAGCCCTCCGCAATGTAGTGAGACCCTAGTTCAAAATAAAGACTACAAAGTAGGGCTGGGGACGTACCTTGGAGGTAGAATGCCCCTGGGTTCAATCCCCAGTACCAAAAAAATAAAATAAATCATCTTGCTCATGTGATAGTCCCAAGTGGGTGTTTCTAATCAGTAGGTAGCTTTCTCCCATGCAGTGGTTTTGACTCCCAGACACCTATCTTGTAGCTCCACAGCTTCATAGATTTCTGTTATAACCTATTTCAGCTGACAGATGGGACAAAAGAGAAAGAGAGTGGGGGGTGATGTGACGTGTGCATCCACCTTGGCCTGTAAATGACACATATAACTTCTACTCACAGTCTTTCAGGTGAGGAATAGGTACAGGCCACATTTAATTGCAAGAAAGTCTGAGAATGTAGGTTAGCCATGTGCCCAGATTAAAAAAAAAAAAAAAAAAAAAAAAAAAAAAAGGAAGAAGGAAAGAAAGGAAAAAAGGACAAGAAATGTATTTTTGGTGAATAGCTTTGCCAAACACTGCCACTTAACAAGGCACATCTACTGCCCTCGAGAAGCTGTAGGCGGGTGGGAATTAAATTAAATAAAAATCTAGAGCCGACACCCATCGCTGCTTTTGTTCTTATTTTATAAGTTCATATATTTTCATCATAAGCATGTTTCAGAAAACTAGCTTTTTGTCATGTTTTTAAGGGGCCACTTCTCACTCAGTCACCTTTTGCAATATAGTCATCTGAAGTTTTCTGTGTTGACTTTGATGTGGTTTTGTTTTTGTTTTTGTTTTTGTACACCAGAAGCACCTTTCTTGGCCTTTTTTTTTTTTTTTTTTTTTTAATCTGGTGATTGTATAGACTTCCAAAGTGGCTAGAAGGATCTGAAGAAATCACAGGACTGCCTTCTCTTCCTTTAGAGGAAGTGAAGTGGACTAGGAGAGGCGGGACTCCTTGCCCAAAGCCACGCTGATGCTGGAACTCAGGGGCTTGGGCATCTAGGCATGTGCTCTGCCACTGGTACTGCTGCTTTTTTTTGCGGTGGGGGGTATGGGATTTTTTTTTCTTTTTTGGGGATGGAACCCATCTACCTCCGGGCTATACTCCCAGACCTATTTTATATTTTATATTTGGAAACAGGGTCTCTTAAGCCAGCAAGGCTGGCTTCTAACCTACGTGATCCTCCTGTCTCCGCCTCCCAAGCGCAGGGATTACAAGCGTGCGCCACCACGCCTGGCGTACTGCTGCTTTTTAATGGAAGGGCAGAGGCTCAGCCAGCCCAGTTGTTCAGCCCCACCTGGTCCCCTCCATCAGCTGCTGTCCTACATCTTTTGAGTCCTGTGTAGTCCGTGGAGGTTGTGAGCTTCCAGACCCCCAGGAATAGGGGAACTGCTAGTGTTTGGCATAATACTCATTCTCCAGAGGCCTCCAAATTGTTGGAGCAGTTCTGTCCATACAAGTCATCATAATTAATAATGCCCAATTTAATTTTTGCTATGAACATTTCATTATAGGCAGCTGTTCTGCAAACATCAGCCTACTATTTTATTTTGTGGGAGGCACTAGAAGGATGGGGCTGTGAAAATGAATACTTGCTCTCTGCTGTTTAGGAGCTCATGGTCTATTGGAGGAGATAAAAACTAGCAAATGATGGCTAACATTTATTGACCACTTACTCTATACCGTGCACTGTTTAGGTGCTAATCTTAGTGATAATACAAAGTGATTCCACTTACAATCACCATTTTGCAGATGGGAAATTGAAGTAAGTTTTAGTATCTTACTAAGTAACTAACCCAAGATTATATAGCTACTAAGTGGTAGAGTCAGGATTTGGTCCAATTCCTTTGGTTTCAGTGTTCTTGCACTAAGCCAGTGGAAAATATTGAAATAGTATGTAAGGATGCAGTTATATTAATTAAAATATGTTCTGTGTCATAAGAAGGGGTAGTTAACATACTTTGGAATTTGAAACTTCTGGTAAACGGAAAACAAGTTTAGATTCAATAAAAAGTCCATCCTTACCTTCCTTCCATTCAGATCTTTATCTATTACTCATCTGGGTAATAAAAAATAAATTCTGAAAATGAGAAAGCAAAGACATTGCTACTGGAAACAGTTTAACTCTGTGTGATTCTTTATGTTAAGCTGGGTTCTTCTGTGGTCCACAGATAGGTCTATTTGAGTTGGTGAATTGTCGCATATTAATTCATTCATTGCATTTACCATGTGCCAGACACTGAATTAGTGCTTCAGAAGCAAGAGTGGGATGATCCTGCCCCCCTTACCCAATACCTTGGCAGAGAAAAGAGGACGTCTCTGACCACCCTTATAAGTCCTATGATTCTAGGAGTGCAGACAGGATGCACAGACCATGCAGTAGAGAGCATGAGCCCAGCAAAGAGGTGGGAGAGTGGGGGGACAGGTGGAGAAGGCTGGAGGGAGGTGTGTGAGAATAGGAGTTGATTACTTGAGTCTTGTAGGAAGGCCACTGCCCCAGAAACAACAGCCAGAGGGTGAAGGCGCAGACCATTTAGGATGCTGCAGTTAGTTCAGGGCTAGATGGAATAATAAAGAGATGGACAAAGGGAGAAGAGAGGAAAAATTGAAGATTCTTCTAAGTACTTTACCTGAGTGTCGTTTAAGAGTTGTAAGTGGAGAGGTGACTTTTACATGATTTGTACTTCATGAAGATCACAGCAGGGAAGATGGGGCAGGGAGGGTAGTAGCTGGCAGCTCTGATGAGCAGTGGGAAGAGTCTTAATGGAAGTGGGGATAGAGTGAGAAGGACAGACTGAGAATGGTAGAGAAAGAATATGGAGGTAAGTAGAGGCAGAGAAGAGGGGTCTTGGGGAAATGAGGTGGAAACCAGCAGTATAGCGAGACGAGCAGGGGCAACGAGTGCAGAGGGATGACCCTGTTGCGGCTACTCTGGACTTCCAGGTAGAGGTGTCTTCTAGGCAGTTGGCCAGATGGGTTTGGAGTGAAGGAAGAGGACCAGGACTCAAATATAGACTTGTTGGCAGTAAGTTATAAAATGCTGAAAGCCATCAATTTGTCGAAGGTCATCCAGGGAAAGTATGTGGAGTAGAAATATCACAGAGGTCCCAGGAACAGAAGAAGAGGACACAGGCCCCCAGAGTGGGGGGGGGTACAGAGGAATGGATGGGGAGTTAGTAGCCAGCCACAGTGTTAGCCAGGTACAGAATGAAAAGTGCAGTTGGATTTAGCACGAAAGAGTTCTGAACCTGACCAGAACAGCACCAGTGGAGCGGAGGAGTACAAGTCTAACACTCTGCTGCTCCTCAGACCAGGGTAGAAGTGTGTATGGAAACCCGCAGAACATGCCATCTTGGGGGACTCTTAATGTAGAGGTTTTCAAGAGCACAGGCCATGGGACCCAGAATCTCAGAGAACAGGACATCCATCATGTTCACTTTACTCTTGAGGAGTAAAATGAGGTTACGTGATTGTCCAAGGTGGCAAAGCCAGCAGCTTTGCAGCCTTTCAGCTGAGGTGAGGGGTGTGGGTAAGAGGGCGGAGTGGGAAGAGTCCAGGCTTGACAGCTTCTAGCTGGGTAATCTGGCCCAAGTTACCAATCTCTTTGTGCCAACCTTTCTTTATCTTTAAAATGGAGTAGTGATTTCTCTCTCCAAGGGTGGGAACTGCTGTGAGCACTCAATGAACTGATAGGTATAAAGCACTCAGAATGGTACTCCATGTAAGACAGAGCATTGTGTTTGCTGCTGTTGTTAGTACATATGCACGTTCACACACACACACACACACACACACACACACACACACACACTCATCCTTTTGCACAAGGAAGATGAAAATGTATTGTGTGCATATAAGGAAATTCTGAGTATTTTAGAAAGAGTTAGAGTTGGGTGATTGTCAGTTCTGGAGCAAAAATTGTTAGAAAAAGCAGGAGATTCATTTCTGAGGTATGATTGAAAAGAACATTTTTAGCAAGTCTTAAGAAATGCAGCATCTTCTTTATTCTTGAGGAGAGAAACATGAAAGCACTGTGAAGTCAACCCCTTGAAAGGGTTTCTTTGTTTTAGTCAGACAACCAGAATTCTAACCTATTTACAATTAAGTCCCTTGAGTTTGATTTCAGAGCATGCTCTGACCTTCTAAAGGTAGAATGAAATAAAGGAAGAATAAAAGACAAAACAACAGAAGAAACCAACTTGGGTTATCACTACCATGTACTTGATTCTTGCAAAAAAAGTAATCTGTGCTATTTGGAGGAGTATAACCATTTTTTTCTTTGTGTCTCTAGTTGAACAAATCTAATTTTTATCTACTAAAACACATAAGTAGCCCGGACAGTATTGTCCAGATGGAGTTGGGTGACATACAGTGTAGACAATTTAAGAATAAGTGACACTCTCGACTTGATTAGAATGCAGTAATCCTAGAAGGATATAAATTGAACTGAATTTATGGTCTAATAAAAGCATGAGAAGAAAAGATAATGCTCACTGACTCATGAAACTTTAACGATGTTTGTAAGACTCCGAGTTATAGTAATATGTTTGTCGTAATATTGGGATGAGAGTGCTTTCCGTCCATCTCCACCTGCTTGCAGATGGCCTGCCCTGTACCCCACTGGGTCTTCTGTGTTTTCGTAAGAAGCAGAGACCATCACGGGTCTGTCCTTGTAAGCACATGAACTCCAGCAACACCTGTATGGTTTGGTGTTATTAACCTTAAGCTTCCGGGGGAGAGGGGGGGAGGGAAAAAGAAAACAGTATGGAAAAATCTTAGCTTACTGAGTATTTTCATTCATTCAGCTTTTTCTGAGGGTTGCTTGTTTCTGTCCTTGAATCCCCCTGTCTTTGCTGGTGTAAAAAGCAGGCAGCATACCACAGCTACTCCCTGAATATACCATACAAATAATAATACCTGCCTCTCTTTGAACCCTGGAGGCCTGTGTTCAGTGTTTACGGATAGTAATTGCTTAAATCATAGCAACTCTGTGTGTCAGGCACAGTATTATTATCCCCACTAGTCAAATGGGGAGACCGAGACTCAGAGCTGTAAAGTAACTTGCCTGTTGTCACACAGCTAATAACTAGTGACGCCAGGCCCATAAGATTCCTAAACTCACTCCTGCTTTTGCTCCAGAGTGGGAGTGCCCCATTTTATGCCTCCTTGCCTTTATGATGTAGTTACTTGATGTAGTTACTCGTATGTCTGCAGTGTTGGGAGATTCAAGGGTACCTTCATCCCACCAGGACCCCACCTAAGACTTGCCTCCTGGGAAGCCTCCCCTTCACTCCCCACTCTGGCCCCATAGCACTGAGCTGCTCCCCACCAGCACCCTCATTAGAGCCTGACTTGTAGAGAGGGCTGGCTGGGAGAGAGGGTTGGGAGCTGGCCTTTCACACTGATTTGTGAGTTCTTTGGAAGTTGGAACACGCTATCTTACATGCGTTTGATTTGCCATCATAACACTCAGCACTATTCCGTGAGGCACTATCATTATTCCTATTTATTTTATTTATTTATTTATTTATTTATTTATTTGGTGGTACTGGGGTTCCTGGAAGCCCTTCTATCTCTGGGCTACACTCCCAGACCTATTTTTACATTTTTATTTGGAAACAGGGTCTCCTAAGCCAGCGCGCGCGGCTAGCTTCGAACCTGCGCGATCCTCCTGTCTCTGCCTCCCAAGTGCGGGGATTACAAGCGTGCGCCACCTCGCCCGGCTCATTATTCCTATTTAAAAGGGGCAGAATCTGGAGCACCAGAGGCTATGGGACTTGGTTGGGGTTACACAACTAGCTTGACAGAGCTAGGACCTGAACCCAGGAATTCCAGGCCCAGCATCTGTGCTTTTGGCTCTGTATTTGTTCTGTATCTCAAAAGAGATTGTAAATTGGACCTGGTGCTCTTCCACCCACCTTGGCAGAATGGCAGACAGAGGATATGTCCAACCAGGTCTCATTTCATGATAGGAAAGGAGGGAGGATTTGGCCAGTGGTTGCCCGAGTTCCTGAGGATCTTATACAACATGCTTTCCACACTCCTCCTGATTTCAGTAGGGATGGACCGGCAGGGTGCAGCCCTTTGAAATTTTTTCTATATCTGGGAACAGCAGTGAGGAGAGAGAGAGAGAGAGAGAGAGAGAGAGAGAGAGAGAGAGAGAGAGAGAGAGACATCAGGAGGCAGCTTCTGGAAGACAGGGAAGGAAACCAAGATAGGGAGCCCCAGCCCCAGTGGTGGGAGCAGGTGTGAAAGTCGAAATTATCCACCAGCCAGCATCAGAGGCAGCTGCAGCCCCTGTCACAGGAAGACCGCTTAAGATTTTCAAGTACCTGCGCCTTTTGAATGTGCTGGTGGGATTTTTATCTGATGAATTCAAACACTTTCATTTTCTTCAGAGCTTCCATCTTTGAGGCACCCAAAAATAGTAGGCTTTTCAGGAGTTGTATAAGAATTCCATCTGCCTTATATTGAAAAGTAGGGCTTTAATGGAAAATTAAAATGTGCCAGATCTCCTTTACCACAACAAAGCCCAGGGAACTTTTCCCAATCCTTCTTTAATCCCCAGAAGACATTACTGAATCTATATTTCTGTGAAATCCTGCCCAGTTTAAATTCTACTGAAAAGGCAAGTTCCTTCATTTCCTTACACGTGTTGTGTCTATTTAGAAGCAATAACAATTTCAAATATTGTCACTTGTAAAATTTGATTTTCATTGCAATTTTAATTGTAGCCCAGAAATGGCGTGACATGTGTCCTATAGTCAGGCATACATATACACAAGAACACCCCCAAAAAACCCCTGATTTCTGTTAATGGTTCCTCTGGCTGCTCTAACAGTTTGGAGGATATCACCTTGTGTTGTCTGGTTTATTTTCTAATCTGGAACCACAAACACCTAATTGTTTTCAGATGTAAAATTCTGGAGCTGAGTTATCAGTGAACTCTAAAGTTCTGTCAATCCACATCATTGTCTCCTCCAGGAAAATGTCAGTGTGTGGTTGTCCTTTCTACACCTTTGCCTTCGTGCTCTTGATATTCTCTAGATAGGCTGTGTCCTTCAGGCTCTCCCATGGTTTGCAAACAATAACTGCTTCACTTCCAGTACTTCCTAGACTGATTGAGGTCAGGCTGCTCCATGTTGAAATGGAGGTGCCTGATGTACATACTGGGCTTTGCCTTTTTCCTTTCCAGTGAATAGAAGCAGAAAGCCTGGCCTTCCACAGTCTCCATTCTTTCCCAGCCAGACCTGGCTCACTCCTTTACCAGGACACTAACGTTTGATAGCTAGATGTCCATCTGCAATCATATCCATATGAAATATATGTTTTGGCATTTTTTTTCCTTTCCTAAAGTCTTCTCATCCTTCCTTTCCCTTAGGATTCTATCCATTTGTCCAGGCCCTGCTACAATTCTAGTCCTTCTCTTACATTGAGCATTTCTCTCAATTGCTTCCTGATATAATGGCTTACAGTGATGCTTGGAATCCAAGGTATTGGGGACTTTATGACTTGCTCAAGTTCATACATCCAGTTACTGATCTAGTTGAGGCTAGAGTCCAGGTCTCCTAGAAATCCATTTGAAGGGTCTATTTCTATTGTCTCAAGAGACTGTTGGCCCCACATGTGCTAAAATAGTGTGCTGCTGGCCAGGTGTGGTCGCGCACGCTTGTAATCCCCACGCTTGGGAGGCGGAGACAGGAGGATCACTCAGGTTCGAAGCCAGCCACGTTGGCTTAAGAGACCCTGTTTCCAAATATAAAAACAAAGTATAAAATAGGTCTGGGAGTGTAGCCCGGAGGTAGAAGGGCTTCCATGAACCCCAGTACACCCCCCCAACACACAAAAATAGTGTGCTGCTTCACTCTTTTGCCTGTCTACCTTTGAGCGCGTACCAGTGTTACTCCCAAGGCAGACACACAGCAGGTGTTTATTTAGGTCCTGGGATGCGCGGTTGGTTTCCTGGGCATCTGCAGAGCTAGGGTGACATCTTCTTAGACATTGAGCTTCTGTGTCTTCCAGTGGCAGTAGATTCACTCCCTGCTGATCGACATGAACTCCCACTGTATCTTGAGAACAGTGTGTGTTTAAAGATCTTTTGTTCAGAATCTTGATCTTCTGGTTAAAGATTTAGGGTAATCTGGGAAGTAGTTACTTCATTGCTTTTGCCATTAGGTTTTCACTAATACAGTTTTCACCAAAGGAAAAAGGAAAAGAAAGTTACCAATAGTGCAGAATGTTTCAACTCTGGCAGAGACAGGAGAATACAATGGTGAATGATGGGAGAGAGGAGAGGAGCTGAGTGGGCTGCCAGTACTGTGCCTGAAAGTCTGAGGCAGAGAAAGCAAGTGCTCGCTTCTTATGCACCTAGCCATCTCTGGACCTCTCAAAGCAGCATTCAGCTGAGCCCCTCAGCCACACAGAACTTTGGCTGTGGGAGTGCCTTCCACTCCATTCATTGTGTTTGCTTTGTGGTATCATCCAAAGAATCTCCTTAGCAGGGGAGGAGGTCCTATCCCAGACTTAAGGTTCTGCTAAGTCAGGGTTTGACACTGCAGCTCAGCTTCAGCCTCTCTTTGTATATTGCTCAAAAGCATGATAGAATATAAGCTTTATAAAATGCTCTCCAAGGCTGAGGGAGGGACTACACTTATTTCTGTAACAAAAGACACAACAGCACAGCGGCATGGCATTCGTTAAGAGTCCTCTCCGTTACCTGTGAACCACATGCTGGGATTCCTCATTAATGGCATCCCCTGCCTGGCCCTCACATGGCTGCCAGGTTTAATGTAGCAGTGATGGAGAGCAGTCAGAACACCATCAGTGGATATAGGCCAGCTGTTGCAGTGAAAGGAGGGGTGCAGGGAACCTGGCGTTTCACTCTGTTTGCAATGCTATGATGAGCTTTTGAAAGCAGTGGTGAGGTGCTTTTCTTTGCCTAACTGTGCACTGTCCATGACTTAAATGTTTTTCCTGCCCCACCTGCCCCCACCACAACTACTGCCTTCAAAGTAGGCAATCACACACCACTCTGACAAAATACACTTTCCCCTTTGCTGACATATGATGTTATCACTACGTGCATACTGAGTTTGTTCATGTTCAGCCACTTTTGTGCATGTCAGTGTCAGTACTGTCCATTTTTGGTAGCAAGCTTCTAGAAGGCTGGATAACTCTATCCTAAACTGTGAACTTATAAAATGCTTGTTGATTGTGATTCTGAGCTTCCAAATTGGGAGGTCTTGCACATGTTTTCAGTAGTACTTCTAGGAGATACATCTCAAAAAAACTTTCTTTCTGTTGGTAGTACCTTGGGTCTTCCATATTGATGAATCCTCAAAGTCATGGTATATAATCCACATTTTGGTTACATATACTGTTTTAGATTCGATCCTGTGCCCCCCCCCCGAGGCCTGTTGTGCCCCTCAAGAAAAGAAAGACCACCATGAGGCCAATCCAAGGTCCCAAGGAGCCCTTTTCTCTCTCTTCCTGGTATGAAAGTCACATGGACAAAACCTAGTGTGACCATGCAGAGTGAAGAGAGTTCTATCCTGTGTTCTACCATCTTGGGTGAAAATGCAGTGATTCTGCCTCCAGGTTAGGTTCAAATGATCCTACCTCCTAATCCTGCCCCCAAGTTAGGGTTAAATGATCTTAACTTCTAATCTTGTCTCCAAGTTAGGACAAAAGCCTCACCCTTCTTTTCATGTCAGTTTAGTTGACTATGTCATTCCCACTATGCTGTAGTCATTTTTCAACAGAATTTTGGTTTAAAATACCAAGAATTGGAGATAATTTTCTTATGAGTGAGCATTACTCAATGCAGACCCTGAGGGGGTTGGCTGGGAAGAATTCATGAAGATCACTGTAGACTGAGCACTGAGCAGAACTAGATCCTCTGTGGGTACTAGAAGATTGTGGGAGAGAGATGGGTTCTGGTTAGTTTATTTAGAAGTGGTACATGAGGAGGATTGGCACTTGGAAAACTACATCCCTCAAAGTTATCTACAGTACCTCAGCCCAGTATGCCATATGGGGAGGAGCCCAGGTAATGAAAGCTTGGAGTTCCCAATGTGGACCATCGAAGGCAAACCCTACTGCCTTCCCTGATCCTCATATCTCCAGCTGTGATAGAAGCTCTGTTTCCATTGGATGAAACATCCTGGCCCCACTCTGACCACAGTTCTCCCAGACACCTGAAATACAGAGCTGCCACCAGGGGAAGAGCCCTGCTCTGTGCTCCCCACCAAAGTACCCACCTGAGCTGTCAGTGTTGCCACCCCCATTCACTAAAGGGTCAGTGAGGAGGTAGGAGACAGATGGCATAATGGGCAGAAGGGGGCTTGGAGAATCTAGAAAAGGTTCAAACAAGCACTGAATGGTAGGATAAGTTGTTAATAGATGGACAAAAAGTGTAAGTGGCTGAGGCCCCATTAAAATTTGCAGAGCTTTGATGGTTCCACTTTGCCCAGTTTTGTGACTTTGCCTGGTAATGCTTGTCACTTTGGAATGGAAAATCTGATGTTATGGTGACATAGAGTTAAGAACTAGCTCAAATAGTCTAGTGAGTATGGTGTTCTAAGAGACTAAAGAAAACATTGCTTGGATGAGCTGAAAGTAGGGATCAATCCCTGTCAATTGGGATTGGGGGTGATCGAAAAGGTAAGGAAGAGTCTGAGGTCTCAGGGATGGGACGAGTGAACACAGCAGGTTTGGAAGAGGAGAGACAGAGCAAAGAGGCCCTTGAATGGGGAAACTCAGGAAGTGGAGGGTTCAGAATGAAGCTGATGCAAGGGTGGCTTCCTGCTCAGTGAATCTCCATTCAACAGCAGAATGCTGATAGAGGTTCAGGGCATGTGATGTCAAAGAGTTAAGAGCAGAAAGCCATAAGCCTTTTTTGGCCTTGGATCAAATATGTATAAATGATGTCTTCTGGAAGGACGTGTCAGCATGTTGCATTTTTTTTTTTTAATTCTTGAATGAGTGTTCTGGACCTCAGAGACCTTGCATCATGAGCAGCTGGTTTAGTGGGAATAATATTTTGAACTGATTTTCAATTTACTTTCCTTTCTTCCTAATTCTTATTGCCCTGGGAGTCTCCCCCATTGATGCTAAAGATTCCATTACATCAGGGGGAGGCCAGAACATGGCCAAGAACAAAGAAGACATTGTTCAGCTTTTGATATCCAAAATAGAACCTTCAAGTATGTTTCAGAGACTAGAGCTAGCCCAGACCTTCATTTAAGAGGCAGGCTTTGTTAGAAGAAAAATGACTTGTGGATCAAGGAGCCAGAGCTCAGAAGGCCTGGCATATACTGCAAACTAAGCCGGGCAGGAGGGAGGCTGCAGGATAGTTCTTCTTTGTCCAGGAATGGGAGAATCCTTTCCTGGGTTAGTGGGAGGAGTTTGCACAGATGGGGAATTAGATGCATTAGAATTAAGAAATGGATAGATCACTGAAATCTAGTGCCTCGTTCCCTGGAACTTCTACTCGAGGGGCCCCTGAGATATTAGAAGCCCCAGAAAGCAGAAGGCACTTGTGCCCTGCATCCTGAACACTGGAAGGAAACCACCTTGTAGTATGCCCTGCAGTGGGAAAACTTAGGCAGAAGGAGGCCTGATATGGTGTTCCCTGTGAATCCCCAAAGCCTACATGCCACACAGGGGAAATCCTGGCAGTTTTGTTTTGCCCCCTAGGTGTGCATGAAGGTGCTGAAGAGCCTGGGATCATGGCATGGAAGTAAGCATGCAATTTCACCATCAGAGACTGGCTGGGATCCTGGCCACAGATACTTTTGAGCGCTAATACGGTAGTGACCAGTTACATCAGGCAAGCTGAGCCTACGCCCAAAGACAGAGGGATGAGACATCCCACAGGGCCCCTTGCAGGCTGGAGGGCAGCGCTTTGACCAGACCCTGTCCTCCTCCTGCCTGTGGTGGGGTCTGTAATCATCCCCCATGGGAAAAATGGAAGGAGAAAGGAATAGCCCTGAGAAAAGAGGCAGTTGGAAGTGGGTTTAGTTTGATTAATTGCCTGCACTAACGTTTTCACTCTTAAAGAGACCAAGTGTCGTAGCATTCTCACTGATATAATCTAAAGACTGGCTATGTAACTTAGTGGAAGGAAGATTTGTTTTCTCAGGATTTTCCTTAGGGATTTTGGGGTTTAGCCTGTGTGAGGCCAAGGATCACAGATCTCAGGTCGTGGTGGCGAGAAGCAGAGAGGGAGGACACAAGCCTTCACTCTCACATAGGCCAGAAGCAAGAGAGAGCGAGTGGAGGAGGAAGCATATATAATCCCCAAGGCCACAGCCCCAAGGACCCACCTTCTCCATCCACACCCCACAGGGCCAGGTCACCACTGCTGAGATTACAACTCTCATGGCCTAACTATAGCAACCCTGAATATTAGTAAATTAACCCCTTAGTGGACATTCTTTATCTAACTATAACACTAAGCTATCTGGAAATAAGCAATATTGGGTTTTTCTACCATAAGCAGAAATATATTTATCATGATGAAGTTGAATTCAACCACTGAGAAATAACACCTTTCAAAAATAGTGGAATAATAAGTTTAGATTTCAAGGCTGCCTCACTGCATTTGGGCTATATTTTTACCCTAAGGGGAGGCTATTTACTTATGTTCTTATAAAGCACTGTTTCTCCTCTGAGTATACCATGGCTTGGTATATCTGTAGTGGTCTTACTTTGGAAAAGGAGTGGGAAGTTGTGTTCTCCAAGGGACAGCTGCCTACCTGAAGTTCTGACAGGCTGTGGGGACTTGGGCTTCCCGTTACTCAGCTAATGGCAGTTCTTCCAAGCAGTAGAAGGAAGGCCTCAGTTTCTTTGGGCCTCAGGTCAGTGAGTAATGTATTAGAGCTGCAGGCTTTTCTCAAGTGAACTTGCCATCCTGCCGGAGTCCAGAGCAGAACTCTTACTCTGTGAAATCCTTCATTTCCATATTTTAAAGGTAACAGGGTGAACACTAGAAATTATATCCTTAGACGCAAGGGGAGATGCTCTTCATTTTTATTCAATCCCCATGTACTAAATAAAGCACGGGTTTATGAAGGGATTCATTTCCAAGTATAATTCATAAGTACTCACCAGAACACTCAAATGAAAGAGAGGGGAAACTCTTTCTAATTACATTTCATCTTTCTCTGACATTCATACGAGGATGATGCTGCATTTAAGAAGATGCCGCTCAAACCCTGCTGTTTCTTGAAATACCTAGCAATTTCAAAAGGGAAATCTTTAGGCCTACTTAAAAAGCATGCTTTGGTTGAGGGTGTGGTGGGAAACTGCCTGTTGGAACACTGCTTATGTATTTTCCTACCAGAAAATTACTGTGACATTTTGAGCAAATCTCAAAACATAAATATATCTCCTATTTTCCTTTGCCTGTCAGTGGGAGCCAACAGATTTAGAGCTGGAGATCACAATTTAAATTAAAAGGAGTCGCTAAATAAATAAAATCATAGGATTGAAATACTGATTTACAAACTGATAAGTTTTTAAAAATATGTTCAACCTATGATATAGTTCTCTTCAAGATCTATTTATATTTGAAATTTCTTTCTTTTTTTTTTTTTTTTGCGGGTCTGGGGATGGAACTCAGGGGCATTTGACCTCCAAGCTACATCCCCTGCCCTATTTTTTTATTCTTTATGTTGAAACAGGGTCTCACCAAGTTGCGGAGGGCCTCACTAAGTAGCTGAGGCTGTCCGCGAACCACAATCCTCTGGTCTCAGCCTCCCAAATGCTGGGATTACAAGCGTGCGCCACCACGCCCGGCTTATATTTGAAATTTCTAAAATTTAAAAACATATCTATATTCAGTAGAGAAAAATGTCTTTTCATATCACCTGAGCACTAGCAAAAACAAAGTTCCTGCTAAGCTCAGAGCAAATTCTGCTAAATGGTTGCTGGTGCCAGGCAATCTTCTTTTATACTGAAATGTGTAAATATTTTTGCCCAGATATTTTCACAGGTTTTTTTTTTCCCCCTCATTCAGAATTTTTATCTCCAACAAATATTTTTATAAGATAAAACTTAGGAAAATAGATCGATCTATGATCTTTTTGAATATTTTGTCATATTTAGATGATACAAATCATAGTAGGTCTTCTCAATTTCTCTTCATTCTGGAACAGAACATAAGTGTATCCAATTAAAACTAGGAGCTCCTTGCCGGACGTGGTGGCGCACACTTGTAATCCCCGCGCTTGGGAGGCAGAGACAGGAGGATTGCGCAGGTTCGAAGCCAGCCATGCGCACTGGCTTAGGAGACCCTGTTTCTAAATAAAAATGTAAAAATAGGTCTGGGAGTGTAGCCCGGAGGTAGAAGGGCTTCCAGGAACCCCAGTACCACCAAATAAAATAAAATAAAATAAAATAACATAAAATAAAATAAAATAAAACTAGGAACTCCTTCAAAAGATTGCCACAAGTCAGGACATTACAAGACATAATAAAATTTCAGAACTAAATCTCCGGCAGTATTCAGATTCTTATCACTTAATGTGTTCAGTTCCTCCTTTGCTTTCATTGGAATACATTTCACCATCTTCTGTTCACAAGCCTTCTTTTCATTAACTGCAGTTGGTTAAGAGATTCCAACGCGGAAGTGTTTCGGTGCTTCGTCCACTGCTTTGATCAGAGATTTCCAACTGGCTTGGAAGAGAATATATACAACTTGAGAGGGCGTGCCTGTCACAGGCTGCGGTGCGCCCAGGCTGATGTACAGAGCAGCTTCTCCAGCACAGGCGGTGGATTAGAAGGTGCGCACTGCTGGGCTGAAGTGATTTTTTGCATTCAACATCGGCTTTCTCACAAAAAAGATTGTAGTTTAGTTTTTCTAACTGGTTATTTGTCAATTTCTGTGTCTCCAATTCCTTCTGTATTTGGTAGGACAGAGCCACTTGTTGGAATGCAGTTGTGAATTATGCATATCCCATCCCAAATTCTAAGTAACTTTCTGATCCATAGGTTTCTTGAAAGGTAAGAACACTATTTTTAGCATCACAAAATTTGTATCTTAATCATTGTGGCAAAACCCAGCCCTTTCATCTCCTGCATTAAACTTTTTATAATTTACAGTAGCAATTACAATAACAGGAGATGTTTTACCTGTGACCGAATGAATTTCTACAAACTTCCTTTTGATCCCATGAAATAGATGGAAGAAAAACCCTTATTTGAATTAATTGATTTTGTTTAAAATACCTGATTATACCAACATAAAATGGGAATCATTTAACTGTTTATAAAGTTTTTACTTCTGCTAATTAAGCTAATGCATTAAAGCTATATTTTCGCTTTTTATGTATGCACAAAAATACCTGACTTAAAAAATAAGCAAAATCAATTTAGAATAGACTCTTTGATCTAAAAGAAGAGTCATGTTTCCCCAAGTGCTATGTTAGTGAGCCTCTTGCAGCTGCATGTGTCAAATTATCAGCAGCAGTACTTTTAGCATTTTGGTGGTACTAGGAATTGAACTCAGGATGACTTCTACCTCTGAGATATACCCACATCCATCCATCCATCCATCCATCCATCCATCCATCCATTCATTTATTAATTCATTTTTAAACAGGGCCTCTCTAAGTTGCTGAGGCTGGCCTCAAACTTGCAGTCCTCCTGTCTCAGCCTCCCAAATATTGGGATTATAGGCATGTGCCACAATGCCAGGCTGACCAGCACACTTTTAATACAGTAAATATTAACATTTGATATGGTTGCTGATGCTTCACGATTGTGACTTGTGGTTTATGTAGTTAGGGATCCCTGTGGCTCCTATAGTGGGTAGAAAACAGCAATAAATATTTTGTATTAATCCATATTCATCATCAACTTTCTTGAAAAACAAAATTTGGGGCTGGGAGTGTGACTCAGAGATAAGGCACTTACCTAGTATTTGTAGTATCAGTCCAAGCAAGAATAAAAAAGCAAAATTATGGTACTTAATTTTTTAGTAAACTTGTGTTTTACTTTTCTTTTTGACCAATTGCTGCCAAAAGGGATCTTGCAAAAATAAAATAGTATAATCTGGGTATGGTAGCACATG
Source organism: Muscardinus avellanarius (assembly GCF_963383645.1). NCBI lineage: Eukaryota > Metazoa > Chordata > Mammalia > Rodentia > Gliridae > Muscardinus > Muscardinus avellanarius. The sequence goes on along the minus strand of NC_137794.1, from coordinate 65,687,379 downwards.
CCTGTAAGACCAATACTTGAGAAGCTGAGACAGGTGGATCACGGATTTGAGGCAAAACCCTTTTTATCAAGACCTTGTTTCAAAATAAATAAATAAATAAATAAATAAATAGGGCTGGGGGTCTAGCTGGGAAGTAGAATGCCCCTGGGTTCAATCTCCAGTGCCAATAAATAATTAATTATAATGAAATAGTGTAACCATCCAGTAAACAACAAAAACACTGTAATGGGAGGATTCAGACAATTCTTAAAAGATTTCTAACAGGTACGTTTCAGTCTGTCTAATCTATACTGTGTTTCCCTTTAGCCCTCTGACTGGTGTCCTGTCCATCGCAGGCCCAGTGTGGGTCATGGCACAGTGACACCCGGTGTCTGGCAGGAGCAGCGGTGTGGAACACTTCTCTCGCTACCAGTCAGCACGCGGCAGCGTTAGCTGTCCTGATTTGCTCAGGTCCAAGTGCTCCTTGTTTATTGGTGGACATGCTGTATTGTCACCAAAAGGAAGGTGTTATACCAAGTTTGGAAAAGGACAGGAAAAGAGATGGATTGTCATCTCTTTTGAGATGGCCATATTTTCCAATTTAATCACATCTTAAGGTAAAATTTCCCTTCACCATGCAATTGTCTCGCTGGTACGCAAGACCAGAGTAGAAGCGGTAAGCATGAAAAGCACCAAGTAGAGCTTACAAACCCAATCCTGGTGTGTCTTAATGCAGCTAAGAATAACACTTGACTTGCAGAGTGAAACATCTTGGGCAAGTGCTCATCCTGGAGAACTGCTGGGACGGCAGTAAGCCAGCGCCGGCACAGACAGGAGAAGGTGTACAGTCAGCCTCGCTGGATGGTGCATTTCTCCATCTGCTCCGTGTCCTCCTCTTTCATCTGGACTGCGTGCTCTTCCGTAGTCTTGCTGCTCTGCCATCTCTACTCTCGGGCTATCCACTCCCACTTCCCACGGCGGCTGAGCAATCGTTTAAATACCTGTCGAGATCGTGTCACTCCCCTCAGTGTCTTCCTGTCACAGTTGGAATCAAGTCTGGCTCTTCACTTTGGCTTCTGAGGCTCTTTGTCCTTCTGTCCATGCTTAGCTGTCCCTCTCTGAATATGAAGCTTCTAGGGACACATACCTGGCTGGCTGTTTTCTTTGTCACTGTGGTACATGAGAGTGACTCAGTTTATTATCTTGATGGACTGATTGTGGCTTAGAGTTGAAAGGATAAAAAGAAGGAGTGTCTTGCTAATTCATGGCAATATCAAGTCCATATCTCTAGGTCCCAAATATTTGTTCCAACTCTGATAACAAAGTTAGAGAGAAGAAACCCAAATCTTCTCCATTAGCAGAGGTCTTGTGATGGATAAATTATTCTAAGTCTGCAGTCACTCAGCCCCTCCCTGCCTCATGGAAGTAGCTGTGAATTATAGGGAGTCAATTGTTTCTATCAGTCATTGATCAGACGACTTCTGTTCTAAGCACATCTAGCCTACAGAACTTCGGAAGGTGGAAAGGTGCTCCTCTGGACAATTTGGGAGAAACTGACATGGAAAAGCTCTTAGGGACACAGGGGGTTGGTGCTGGAGGAATACTTTGAAGTCACAATTTTGAGACCCTGTGTTCTTGCACAACTGCTTTCTGTTGCTTCTCTTTTCAGAACAGGCTACTGTTCAGTTTTTATCATGAATGCCTTTCCAAGGACAGTAAATGCTTTTACACACTATGACATCGTTTCCATGGCAACTAATGTATTTTAGCAAAGAGAGACTGTGATAGAAGTAGGCTAAAAAGGACAGATACAGAAACGGCACAGTGGAGAATGTGGGGCAGTGTGTGCTGTAGTATAGATTTGTCCCCCCCCCCTTTGTTTTCCTGACTTCTTGTTTAAAAAAGCCTGTATAACTAGATGTTGGCTTCCTAACTTACTAATAAAATTTTTACTGCACCCAGCACTATCTAGTATTGCGCTGACATGGATCCTTTTGTTGGCACTTGGGCTTTTTTGTCTCTTTGCTTTAACGTGGTCATCATTCAACATATTCACGTGTGTAATTTTTTTCTATCTTAAAGGTATACTTTCTTTACACAAACTCTCCTCTGGCTGTCACCCCATTCTCTGCTGCCCTTGATTGTAGTTCTTCCTGAGAGAGTTGTCTACACTGACTGAGTCCACACAGCATTTGTTAGTGGTCCAAGCCCTTCCAATCAGAGTCCACACCACTATTTGATCCAGGAGCCCAATTGGCCTAAACAAACTCGCAGGGGTGAGCAGATAGTAGCCAGTTTCCTGTTTAAGAGAAACTGAGGCATAAATATTAGGACCTACATTTTAAAAATGTAAAGTAAAAGTTTTTAATAGGGCAATTTTATATAAAAACTGAGATTTCTGGCTTCTCTTTAAAAAAAAAAAAGGGGCGGGGGGAGCCAGGCGTGGTGGCACACACTTGCAATCCCAGCATTTGGGAGGTTGAGACAGGAGGATCACAGTTCACAGACAGCCTCAGTTACTTAGTGAGGCCCTTTGCAACTCTGTGAGATCCTTTTTCATAAAAAAGAATAAGAAAAATAGGGATGGAGGCGTATTCAAAGATAGAATGCCCCTGGGTACTGCAACAAAAAGGGGGGGGGGGTCTAGCAAAACTGAATCTGTGTTCTCTAATGTCAGTAGTCTGCCCACACACTGTGTGGCTGTCCACTGCAAGGCCTGCAGCTCACCTGCTTTATTTATTCTGTTACCTGTCTTGCCCCTGTGGGGTGTTTGTTTTGTTTTTGGTACTGAGGATTGAACCCAAGTGTATTCTACTTCTAAGCTACACCCCTAACCTTTAACATTTTTTTTCTATTTTGGTGGTACTAGGGAGGGGACCTAGGGACATTCTACCTCTGAGCTATACTTCCAGACCTATTTTTATTTTTTATTTTGAAACAGGGTCTCACTGAGTTACAAAGGGCCTCACTAAGTAGCTGAGGCTGTCTGCAAACCCATATCCTCCTGTCTCAGCCTCTCAAATGCTGGGATTACAAGTGTGCACCACCATACCTGACTCTTTAGCCTTTTTTTAAAAAATAGTTTATTTATTTATTTATTTATTTTTATTTTTATTTTTGGTGGTACTGGGGGTGGAACCCAGAGGCTTTCTACTTCTGTGCTATACTCCCAGACCTTTTTTTAAATATTTTATTTGGAAACAGGGTCTCACTAAGTTGCTGAAAGCCTCACTAAGTAGCTGAGGCTGGCTTCGAACCTGTGCGATCCTCCTGTCTCAGCCTCCCAAGCACGGGGATTAAAAGCGTGCGCCACTATGCCCTGCTAGTTTATTTTTTATTTTGAAACAAGGTCTCACTAAGTTGTTGAGGGTCTTCCTAAATTGCTGAGGCTGGCTTCAAACCTGTAATCTTCCTGTCTCAGGCTCACAAATTCTGGGATTATAGATGTGTGCCTGGCCACAGTGGGTTTGTGACATGTGACCTTTGCTGCACCCCTCCCCCCACCACAGAATTCATCAGTAGCAGAGCTGAGGATAGAACCTGGTTTCCCAGCCAACTGCTTCCTTCCTGGCTGTGAACCACAATTTTCTGTGTTTTTTTTTTGTTGTTGTTGTTGTTTTGTTTTGTTTTTTTTGGTGGTACTGGGGATGGAACCCTTCTCCGGGCTATACTCGCAGACCTATTTTATATTTTTATTTAGAAACAGGGTCTCTTTTTTTTTTTTGGTGATGGTACTGGGGTTCCTGGATGCCCTTCTACCCCCGGGCTACACTCCTAGACCTATTTTCATATTTTTATTTGGAACCAGGGTCTCTTAAGCCAGTAAGGCTGGCTTTGAACCTGTGTGATCCTCCTGTCTCTGCCTCCCAAGCGCAGGGATTACAAGCGTGCGCCACCATGCCCGGCCTTTCTGTGGGGTTCTTAATTTTGTTTATTTGTGTTTTACAGTGCTGGGAATCAAACCTACAGCCTCACACATGCTAAGCAAGTGCTTTTCCACTGAGCTGAGCTACATCCCCAGCCACAACTCTCTGTTTTAGAGAGTGGTCCATAGGTTAATGGTGGGGAGCATCATTAGGTGGTAGAGTCTACATTTTGCACCTTCTCAATTGAAACAGACTCTGCAGTGAGTGGTACTAGGTACAGTGTTTGTGTTTGGGGCCCCTCTCCTCCTGGCTGCCTCTATCAGAAGTCCTGTGTGTGCACTCTATTGTGGTGTGCTAGACAGAGGCGCCGGCAGTATATCTTAGCATTTACATGCGCAAAGAAAAAGTGGCCCAAAGGGGAAACAAACATAGCATGGGTTTCATGTTTTAAACATTTTCAATGAGCATCTATTACCCTTTTAAGGAAAGAAAGTGAATATTTATAGCAACTAAATAATCATGAGAGCACATACGGCATTGCCCAAGCCCGCGCCATTCTCCTGGTACGGGAGACACATGGCCTCCCCAGGCCACCTTTGCTGACCTCTCTCATTCTAGCCTCCCCCACAGGGGAAACCCACTGTGCTGTGGCCATTGTGATGATGCCCCCTGGGGTGGCATCATCTTGCACCGACCTTGACAGTAGCCTGTAGCCCTTGCTTTTGAACATGCACTTACTACTGCCCCTGGACTAGGGGTGAGTAAGACAGGAGACGAGGCTGAGTTGCCCCCATCTCTAACCTTGCTAAGTCTGTGTGTGTAGGAAGACTCGGGAGCACGAGCTAGTATAGGGCCAGAATGAATGACCAAATAAAAATACATTTTTCCTAGGAAATGGGCAGTGAGGAGTACTCCGTAACAAAGGGCTTGTCTGGACTGGGGCCTGACCCAGCTGCCGGGCACACTGGAGATGGTGGTGACCTTAAGAATGGATGGCTCCCCACTCTGCATCCCCGTGTGCAGCTGCGCAGGCCTGGGGGGGATGTGTGAAGGTTGGACTGTGCTGGGGCCTCAGGCAGAGAGCCAGGGGCCACCCCTCCACTGGGGAGCATTGAGGAGCTTCTGTGTGTGCACCGTCTCAGCTTTCTTTGGGATTACAGCAGCATCTGGCCCTGCCTGGGCTTTTGTGCTTTGGATCCTAAGTTAAGAATAACGAAGAAACACTTGGCCCTGTTGACAGGCTTGATGTGAAGGTTGCTATCAAATGCTGTTTTATCCTCCTTCTTTACTGACATCACACCACATACAGTTCTGAGGTTCTCTCTGCAGTTGGGATTGAATAGAGCGATGAGCCCTGGAGCAGAAAGAAGCCATTTAGATGTGACTGTGTGAAGATGAAGACGTGTCCAGCAATGTGCAGATGTTTTGAGGGAGATCAATGAATATTTTAAACCTTTTGCAAGTAGCCAAAAGCATTGAATTTGAAGGTAGAATATGCTACAGCAAGAGAAAAGCACACCTCGTTTTTATCTCAGTCTCCCATACTTTAAATAATCAAACAAAAGCCTAAATAATGATTTAAATCTTAAATTCCTCATGGCTCTTGTAGCTTCTTTATGATGTATAACCATAATGAATTGAATTTCAGTTTTCCAATCATATATTTTTTTAATTTGGTACTAGAGATTGAATCCAGGGACATTCTACTTTCAAGCTGTACTCCCAGCCCTTCTTATGTTTTATTTTGAAACAGGGTTTCACCAGCTTGCTGAGGTTAGCTTCAAACTTGCAATTCTCCTTTCTTAGACTCCCATACACTGGGATTACAGGTATGTGCCACCATGCCTGGCTCAATCACACTTTTAAAATAATAAGAACCACTAGTTAATATTAAAAAATATTGCCAACATCTCCAGATTTACTCTCTGTTAATTTACTTTAAAGCTAAAGACCCAGGACTACATGTAAGGAGAGCGGTCACCTCTTGGCTGAGGATACGTGGTGTGTGAGGTGTGGTCACACTCTGCATTTTTAGACACCGTCTCCACCCTGCCGACACATACCACCATCTCGTGATGCAGGGAGGCGTGGGGTCCATTGAGTTCAGTGTAGTGGCACTAGTTACCCAGTCACTGCCCTTGTCACCCCGTCCCTCATGCCTCAGTGGAAAGGCAGCAGCCCCTGCATGGTGTATGCCCAGAGAGCTAACAGTGTAGCAGGGATGCCATGGGGGCCATGGGCCTGAGTGCAGTGTAGTGAGGACCCAGCACAGAGGAGAGCTAGCTCTGCATACAAGTGTGGGCAGAGGAAGACCAACTGAGCAAAAGATGATTGTGTGCTGGACCCTGAGGCTGACCGGGAGAAAATTATACCTCCCCAGCAGGGTGGGGGAGATGGGAATGACCCTGCAGGGCCCAGTGCCAGGAATATGCTGGGGGCTTCGCCCCTTTTTCTGCCCCCACCCTGGGATAGAGACAGGCTGAATGTACAATGGTGGAATGTACTGCACTCCGAACTCTGGCTGACTTCTCAGCTGGCATACATCTTCCGTCACATCTGGCCTTTACCTCAGTTTCCTACCTTCCTCCCTGCAGCCGGATGCCATGTGCTCGGCCACCACCCTGCCTGGCCGCGTCACCAAGCCCCTTGCCATTCACTGACCATGGGGCCAGCACTCCCTTGCTGTGTGCTTGTTGTCTCTGCATGCGCTATCCGAGGTACGAGAGCAGTCGGGGCTGACGGGATGGCTCTCTCAGGAGAGAATTCAAGCCAGGAGTGATGGTGCACAACTGTCATCTCAGTACTTGTAAGGCTGAATCAGGAGGATTGCAGGTTGGAGGCCTGCCTCTGCAACTTAGTGAGACCTATTTCAAAATAAAATAATAAAATAGGGCTAGGGTTGTAGCTCAGAGGTAGAACACCTCTGGGTTCAATCTCCAGTAACATAAATAAATAATTAATTAATTAGTTAATTAATTAATTTAAGCTAGGTAGTAGTGCACAACCATAATCCCAGTGCTTGAGAGACTGAGACAAAAGAATCGCAGGTTTGAGGCTAACCTCAGCAACTTAGTGAGACCCTGTCTTAAAATTAAAGGTAAAATAGGGCAGTGGATATAGCTCATAGAATGACCCTGTGTTCAATCCCCAGTACCAAAAACAAAACAAAAGAGAGAATTCAAAACTGAGGACTCAAGGGTTTTTGTTTGTTTGTCTTTTTAGTATTTGTTTCTTCCCCCAAAGATAAAGGGTTGATCTGATGCAAATAGTTGAAAAATAGTTCATTTCGGGTCAGGGTCTTGTCCTTTGGCTTCCATTTTTGCCATTGACCACACATTTGCAACACTTATGATCAGCCTCTTCCACTAGGGTATCTGGTTCATGTTAGTTGTTCATCAAACAAAACACCAACTTCAACAGGAAGAATGAAAGCATAGAAAAGCCCTAGTGCCCCCAAATCTGCAGTTGAATATGTAGGCGACTCTGTAAAGTCTATTCGGCTGCATATGTGTATCTGTCTATGCACACATGCACACAGCTGGGAACTGGAAAGATCTGTCTTAAGTCTTTGACACCTAAAACTTGGATTTTCCAAAAATCAGATTTACAATATACATAAATTAGGATAATTTATTTTTATTTATTTATTTATTTATTGTGGGTCTGGAGATGGAACCCAGGGGCATTCGACCTCCGAGCTACACCCCCTACCCTATTTTTGTGTGTGTGTGGTACTGGGGTTCCTGGAAGCCCTTCTACCTCCAGGCTACACTCCCAGACCTATTTTATATTTTTGAAACAGTGTCTCTTACGCCAGCGCGGCTGGCTTTGAACCTGCACGATCCTCCTGTCTCCGCCTCCCAAGTGCAGGGATTATAAGCGTGCACCCCGGCTGCCCTATTTTTTATTCTTTCTTTCTTTTTTACTTTCTTTTTTATTTTTATTTTATTTATTATTATTTTTATTTTATTTTATTTTATTTTTTCGTGACACTGGGGTTCCTGGAAGCCCTTCTACCTCTGGGCTACACTCCCAGACCTATTTTTTATAATTTTATTTGGAAACAGGGTCTCTTAAGCCAGTGCGACTGGCTTCGAACCTGCGCGATCCTCCTGTCTCCACCTCCCAAGCGCGGGGATTACAAGCGTGTGCCACCACACCCGGCTATTCTTTATTTTTGAAACCGGATCTCACTGAGTTGCAGAGGGCCTCACTAAGTAGCTGAGGCTGTCCGTGAACCACGATCCTCTGGTCTCGGCCTCCCAAATTCTGGGATTACAAGCGTGCGCCACCATGCCTGGCTAAATTAGGATAATTAATCAATTAAAAAAAAATCACTAGCCAGGCGTGGTGGCGCACGCTTGTAATCCCCGCACTTGGGAGGCAGAGATAGGAGGATCGTGCTGGTTCGAAGCTAGCTGCGCACACTGGTTTAGGAGACCCTGTTTCCAAATAAAAATGTAAAAATATGTCTGGGAGTGTAGCCCGGAGGTAGAAGGGTTTCCAAAAACCCCAGTACCACCAAAAAAAAAAAAAAAAAAAAAAGAAAAAAAAATCACAAATGATTTTTTAAATGAGTCACTAGAATAAAAAGTGTCTGTATTCCATATAAACATTTGATAGCCAAAATGTATTTATTGTCAACTTTTCAGAAACACAGCTTTTATTTAAGAATGATAAGCATGGTTTTTAAAAGCAAGTGTTGCTTTTCATTCTAAATGGGCTTGCCACAAATTTTTCTTTTGGACAATTCATTTTATCCATCCTTATCCTCTTTGAAACAATGGAGATAGTGTCTAAAAATATCTTGAGCTAGCTTGCTTGGAAGTTTTTGAAGTTAAAGCTGTGGCATCTTCCTTTCGGTTTATGGCTGCAAGATGATGCATATATTGTCTTTGTTAGTTAACTCCATCTGTTTAGTAAGCCTGAAAAAGAAATCGGGTGATGCTGTATAATGTGTATGGAGAAGAAGTCTTTGCAGTAGTGAGCCAGCAGCTCCAAATGGGCTTTCAGTGTCCCCACTGATACATACCAGTTGCTGAAGTGCTGTGGATTGAGCCCATCCCTACAGAGCCCATTGTGAGTTGGGCTCCTGTGCTGTTGCAGTTGTGCAGATCCATCAGAGAGTGGGGTATAAGTTTCCTTTCCACCCTGGAAAAGGGTACTGAATCTCTGAAGTACTCTCTCCTTGGCAAATGAAGAGTTCTTTCAAATAGAATACTCTTTGTCATGACCTATGAATCAGAACAACAACTTTCCTAAACTTCTATGAAAACATTCAAGAAGGGAAGTCAAATTTTGACTCTAAATATGTTCCCTTTGGTGGAAAGTTCTCATAGTGCTGAATTACTCTTCTCTGATTATGGAGAGACACATTGAAATTTCTGGACAAAGAGAATTTCCATTTTGTACAGCATAGCAGTGTCTAGCTCCTCAGTGGGTTAGTCAGAAGAAAGGACATCTATTGTGTCTCCTTGGTTAGGTCAGGACAGCATGTCTCAGAAGCCAGAAGAGATGGGTGATACCAGTTGCTAAAGTACTCCTGTGGCGGTGTGTTTATTAGCACATTCTCTCCCTTCTACCTCCATAGTGGATCTCTTGCTTGTCTGCAGTGAGTTTATGATTTGAATGTCCATCTACAGAGAACAATATATGAGTTTTTTATTCTCTTCCCGGTGGTCATTTTTTTCTTTCCTTCATTCTGAGTCATCTTTGATTCAACTAAACAAAGATGTTGCTGTTAAGTATACATCTTTTCAGACAGTGCAAAAATTCTCTTGTACATGTGTGGCAGAGGATGGTTCTGTTAGGAATAATGATGTATGATGGGGGCATTTTAAACCATGGACCAGGAAGAAAGATGCTGCTAAGAATCATATTGAAAAAGCTTAAGAGGCTCTACTAAAATAGAAAAGATTGTTTCTGCCTCTTTTTATTTCATGTTTCTCAACTCAAACCTCTACTTTCTGTTAATATAGTGTTGTCAACATAACTCCATTCAACCATTTTTATTGTTCTCTTTAGATACTTTATTAAAACTGAAGCTTTATTCAGACAACTAAAATTGCAAATAATAAATGATATAAAAATATTGGCAGGTTGCAGACAGAAAGCACGAACAAACTGGAAATTTGCCATCCTGCTCCTGGCATTTTAAGGATTGATGTAAAATGGGCATGGGTGCTATTAGAATCAGCTCAGCCTTGCCATGGTGTTGGCATAAGGTTGGTTCTAAGATAATCATTGACAAGTTGGTACAGGTTAATAGGTTGCCAAACCTCCAGCAGAGGGGAACCCCAGCTGATGCAAAGCAGGCCATCTCAAGAAGGCTGGCTTGTTGGGCATGGTGGCACATTCCTGTAATCCCAGTCAGTACCTGAGAGACTAAGAGGAGGATTGCAGAGTCAAAGCCAGCCTCAGAAATTTAGTGAGGTCCCTCAGCAACTTAATGAGACCCTGTTTCAAAGTAAGAGGGTCTGGGGGTTTAGCTCAGAGATTGAATGTCTCTAGTTTCAATCTTCAATACAAAGGAGGAAAGGGAGGAGAAGAGGAGGAAGAGGCAGCGGCGGCTTGACATTGAGGTCCACCCACAATAAGACAGGAAGTGGGGTAGAGATGGCTGGGAGCTGGTGGGAAATTGAAACCAAGAGATAAGTTGAGTAAGACCTCAGAAGACTCATTTTTAACATGCCCAGCCACAGATGACTTGTACAGACCTTGAAGAATGTGCACACATGTGTCTATACACTCAGAGCTTCCATCCTTACTTTCCTATTTCCAGAAAGTTAAAACCTCATGCTGGCTCTCCTTGGTGGGACAGGGTCATGTCTTTGTAGTTTCAGGCAGGTGTTGGTGGCATCTGTGACTTAGCAGCAGCTGTGTGGATGAGAAAAAAAAATGTGGGCAAATTGATTGTCTGCAACACATGGAAATTGTATGGTGGTGCTTTAAGGGTGGTTTATAGGCTGAGTGCTTGATTCTGTTTTGATATCTCATTATTTTTTTTTCTTCCTCTACAGTTTTTGGAAGAAGCAGGATGCTGATCTAGACGTGGAAAAAGTAAGTTGACAAAGTTGCGCCGAAGGCATATGCCTTGTGAGTTACAAACCATTTTTTGTTGGAACCCAAGACAAAGTCCACTTTCAGCATGAGGTTGCAGTTGAGTTCATAAGTTTCTAAGAGAGAAGTTGAGTTGGAGATGGAACTGGTACCTGGAATAGAAAGAAAAGTCTTAGTCCAGTTCTGGTAATTAAGGAAATATACTTAGCTATAAATTATGTCTCCCCACCCCAGAAATAGAATGGAACAGCTGTCCCATGGTGGGTGAGCGAGCCTTCAGGCTGATGAGGGATGGGCAGTACTCTCTTCAGACTAGTTAATTGTTCTCAGATGGCCGTTGCCTACCTCTGCACCAGTGGTACCTGTGAATGGTGGCTACCCTGTAACTTCATTTGCTTTATGTGTTGTTTTGGTGTCCACTGAGTAGTGGACGCTACACTAGACTTTGTTGAGGCAACACTGAAGGTGAAAGACAGGTGTTCAGGTAATTGTATCATCTGATGCAGCTATGCAGAAGGGGTTCAGGAAGCTCAGACTGAGGGCTGGGCTTTCCAGAAAGCCACTCAGTGATGGGCCTGTGTGAAGGAGCCATGTCTTCAGTCTTTCTGCACACAGGTGCCTGTCTTTCTCTTCCCTCTCAGGCTCCTCAGGTTTCCCCCAGAAAGGCTGAACTTACATAGGTTATGCTAGCCACAGAGGGAATCCTTTTTTGCCTACTCACATTGGTTGGGGGATAATTTTTCAGCAGATCTTAGTTATGTTCCTCAGATCCCTGACCCTCAGAAGCTGCCCCTTATCATCAGCTATTTGGGGTTAGTTCTCATTTTGAATTTGAGTGCAAGACAGGTTTTTCTCCCTGAGCAAGAGCCTTTCTGAATCAAGCCAATGTATCTGTGAGGGAGTATATTGTCCTAGAACAATCCTGAGTAACCCCTAATCTTTGACCTCCTACACGCCCCTATTTTCTGCAGAATGGCCTACAGATCTACTTTCAGTCATGGGCTTTTCTGCTCATACAAACCAGGGAGCCCTGGGGAAACAGAAAGGCTCTGGTCAAGATGAGACAGAGGGAGCCTTTTGAGAATGCCCATACAATTAGGTTTTACCATGGAGGTCAGGGATTGCAAGGCTCTCTCCAACGGGAGGGCAGCACTATGACCCTCCAGGGCCAGTGCAGGCTCACCGCCAGCTGGGCTATCCAGGTTATGGGCAACACTTGGAAGCACGGAGCAGTGGGGACCTCTGGCAGTGGCAGTGCAGCAAACAGCGGGTGTCACCTGGCTACACAGCCTGCCCCGTGTGTTCAGCTCAAGGTGAATCCAGCTGCTGCTAGAGGGGCAATCTGGGCCTGGCAAGTGGCAGGCTCAGCAAATGGTGGGGGCCACAGTGGAAGAAGTTGAGTCCATCTCCAGTTCTGCTGTTAACTTGCTATAAGACCTTAGACAAACCTTTGTTCTCTTTGAGCATTATTTTTCTCATAAGTAGAGTGAAGTGCCAAGTAAAATTGTTCATTTTTTTAACTTAGAAACACAGATCATGCATTTTTGTTGTTGTTTTCTGATTTTGATCTTACACCAAAATGGAAAAAGTACCTCCAGCCACCAGTCAACAAAGGGCTCAGTAGTGCCAGCCGGGGTGTGGAACCTCCTGGAAGGTGAGCCTGGCCAGCCGTACCTCCAGGCGCAACACTGGCTGCATGAGTGGCCAACAAGGGAGGGAATGAGCCCGACCCTGCCCCATGGGTGGTGTAAGGACTGGGGGAATCTAGAATAGAGAAGCTAAGCAAGGGGTGGACGATGCTTCCAGGACTGAAAAGCAGACCTGTACTGCTGGAAAGGGCTCTGCCCGCTTTCTCGCTGTCAAGTAGTTAATGACCTAAAAACCACTTTCCCCTCCTTAGGGGAGTTCACTGTTTGAACAGCTCTAATTCAGAATCTTTTTCTAATGCTGATAGAAGGATATTGAGCACCCTATCCTAACACTTCTTTTTGCCCATGTTTATATATGTTCCAGTTGGAATCCAGGATAGGAGTGCCCCTGTTGTATAATAAACAATGCCTGTTAGACAGCACAAGTGGAGAAAATCACTGACATTGTAATGTTTGTTTTTTAAATGGATTTGTTAGTTTCTTCTTTTAGTTGAACATTTTTGTAATGACAGACCTCTGTATGAAAAAGAGCTTTGTGACATGTCAAAGCTCAAGTGTAAGTCATGATCAATTCTAAATTAATATCTATATTTTATATTACTATCTATTGTTTGTTGCACTTGTCCTACACACTGATTGCTTTGTATATGTCACACTTACTCTTAAAGTCATTGAGGGAACCGCATCCCTCACAGTCAGATGCTCCAGGCACTGAAGGCTTAGCAGGGATTCCAGAGCCTTCTCTTTCCCATAACCTTCCTTATACTGGAATCAATGTGTTATCTGAAACAATTATGTATGTGCCCTTTTTAAAAAAGTTGTATGAGTAAATAATGAGAAAGCAGTGTCACATTCAAGAGAGATATACCCTATCACCTTGTGCTTCTTCAAAGTTATTATAGTTATGTAATTATTTGTACAGCATCTAATTGCTTTGTTCCTTATTGAACTGTAAGCTTTAGAAGGTCAGAATCATTATCTGTGATAATCCTAATGTTCAGCTCATAGTAAACTCCTTAAAAATGTTGACAACAGGCAATGAATAAATGGCACATGACCAAATTAAGGGGTGGCAAGAGCCAATGGAAGCCACTTTGGTATGTGTCAGAGTAAAAAATCTCATTGTACACCCTAGAAACCATGGTTTCTCTTCTCTATCCAGGGATTTCATCTTTGGAAACCATGCTTGTTAACAGCATTATATGGAGATAAGACAACCATTCCTTGGCTTTCTCTCCAAAAGTACAAAGTTTCAAGTAGGCAAATGAATAGATAATTCTTAATAATGAAGTAATCTGGGCAAGCAAAGAGAGTCCAAAGATAAAAGAGGGAGAAGACGTAAGAGCATAAAGGAAATAGTAAATCAGTTTTCTTGCACTGAATCGTCTAGAATTCTTGAGGGATACAGCTCTGAGTATGGTTGCTGTGTGCTTTAAATGTACAAAGTGTATCTTCTAAAAGTGAAATCCATACTCATCTGAATTTTGAAGAATATGTAATCAGGTTATGTCAGAAGAACAAAAATGTACTTTTTTGTACAAAAAGCTGATTAAATTGAGTCATCCCGTTTAGTAATTTAAATCATGATTTAAATGGATTTGATTAAAATAACATCCACTTTGGTCACAACTACTCAGAAAGGGCTGAGGAGAGAGGTTTGATTTCCATGCGTCCTGGATGGCCTTTGTCTAGTTTGATTAAAAGTGTTTCAGTGCCTGCCATGAGAGAGGCCCATGTCATTTCTGCAGTTTCAGTGAGGTCAAGAATCCCTACAGCCATTCCAACTGTTTGCAGGGTGTAGACAGCTGCATTCAGGTTCAAATATGGCTGCAAATACTTCTGCCTGATTGATAGATACAGCCCCCCACCCCCGAAAAAAAATCACTCAAAGAGAGAAATGAGTAGAAAAATTACCTCTTCCTTTGGAGTCATTTCCTTTTCCTCCAAGTGAGTGTCTTGAAACGTGTTAGCCTGTACACAGAGAGGGCGCAGGAAGTCGCTTCATTTTTTCAGTGTTTTGGTTTTAACCTTAAATACTAAGATAAATGATTAAAAAAAAAAAACACCTAGATTCTTATTGTGGGATAATGGCTTTGAAGGAAAAAGGAAAATCTAGTTTTAAACAGATGAGGGTTTGAAATTTGAGGTTGCATCCAGAATTAAGCTTTAAAGCCATATGTATGTGATTTCTACACAGTTGGTTGAGAGGTGGGAACATTAATTCATAAAAGCTTTAGTTGGGGGAATAGAATTTCCTGTGCTCAGTAGGTTTGTAGTGCTTACCTGGGATGTCCAAAGGCTCCAAAGACTGGTTTTAGGATGGCATGAGGGTGAGTCTCCAGTGTGAGTGGGTGGGGTTCAGAGTGCACCTCCTCCTGTGCGTGCCGGTTGCTTTAGGAGGTTGGAAGAGAGAAGGAAGAGGAGAAAATAACAGCCCAATCACAGCGCTCTGCCACCTAAGAAAGCTGTTGCTTCATGGATGGAGATCAGGGGCACTGGATGCTTGTGGTGCCTTCTTACAAGTGGGGGCTGGAAAGGGGAGCTCCTGTGTGTGGGTGAGAATTAGCCCCCTGATGCCTGTGCTTAGCCCCCTGATGCGTGTGCTTAAGGCTGCCAGCCCTAGGGACTCTAGGAGACCAGGATCATGTACATTCCCTGTGCCCCTGCCCAGCCTCACACCCAGACTGACCCCCCCTGTTGGTGATCTACAGACAGAAGGACCCAGCCTCAGTGTATCACTGACTGAGGGTCACATTTCATACAAGACGCTTGCCTAATGATTGGACTCAGGAAGAGCTTTGGGTTGGGAAAAGCGAGAGAGAACAATCTAAAAGGAAGAAGCAGACTTAGAGTTCTCTTTTAGACTCAAAGGCAAACATTTTTAGTCCTGGACCCAAAATAGTTGTTATGCATCACCCATAATAACTGACCAACTTTCTTTTACATAAATCTCTGGATTGTAAAAATGCTACTGTCTAAGAAGAAAAAACATGCCCTCTGCCAATTTGAAATTTCCAAGATAATAAAAATTCCTTCTTTCTAGACATTATAAACTTGGGCAGATATTGATGACAGTTGGAACAACTACAGATAAAAATATTACCATTGTGATGCAAGGAAGGTGGTGGAAATTGAGGTGGAATATTTTGTCCTGGATACAAAACAGTTTGTTAGTCCATTCTACAAATGTCAGTGAACACCAGTGGGTCACCCACTGTGATGGCCACATGTTGTCATAGCCAGGTGGCCTGTTTTGCATGTGAGGAGAATGAAGCTCAACAGATGTGAAATGGTTTGCCCAAGGACTGACTCTAAGAAGGCACCAGATCCATAGTGCTTCTCCGGCTTGGTACAACCTTCTCCATCCACTGCATGGTGGATGCTCTCTTGCACTGAAGCTCCAAAGAGCAGAAGACACCTGAATCATTATTAACCTCATGTAATCTAAATGATAATTTTATACACATCTTTCATTTTTCTCTCCAGTGAATTTGAAAGGTCTTTCCTCCTTATTTGTGGTTTTAAGAATAGTAATCATACTTTTATCAAAAAGCAATTAGAAGCTCCATCTCTTTAAACCTAGAAGCTCCATCTCTTTAAACCTGACCTGGTCCTGCAAGATGGTCCCCTGTGACAGTATGAGAGTAACTTCCAGGGATCGTATGCTACAGAAATCAGGCATAGGTGAAACTGGAGGATGCTTATTCTTTCTGTTACTTATTCCTACGCTTGGAGATCATTGTTATACTCCTCCCAGTGACATTCACCACTCCAGATGACAAATCTAGATATGGCCGAGAGTGAGTGGGGAAAAGAGGCTGTCCTCCTTACGATAGAGGAACAAGACAAGCTCTCGTCTACTTCATACCCTTCATTTTTACATGGAATTTCCCCCCTGAAGCTTTAACTTACTGTATAATTTTTTTTGCTCTGGCCAGGACTGCCAGATGGAGGTTGGTATCATTTGGTTGTCTGCCTCGCATAGACTTACTGTCTGCAGAAATTGCATGTGAAGGAAAGAATTTTAATAAAATATGTATGAATAATGGTTTAAAAGATGCCTTTACCCTTAAATACTTTTAAGAGGGGGGTACACTTGTTCTGTGATTGGCATGGTATAGGCCATAAAAGTACATACAAACTTAAGCTTTTCCCTTAAAGATCAGTATTGCCAACAACAAAATTTTATTTAAGCAGAAGACCTCCTTTTTAGTTTGCTGTGGTAGCCTTGCCAAATTACCACAAACATCGTGGCTTAAAGAAACAGATATTTAATACTTTTACTTCTTAAGATCAGAAGTTTAATATTAAGGTGCCGGCAGGGCCAAACTACCTGCAGAGGCTCTGGGGAGAATCCTTTCCTTCTCCTTCCTGCTACTGGAAGCCACAGATGTTCTTGGCTTGTGGCCACAGCAGTCTGGCCTCTGCCTCTGCCTTTACATTGCCTTCTCCTCCAGGTGTGTCCATCTCATCTCCTTCGGCATCCCTCTTACAAGGACCATCTGCATTGGTTTTGGAGCCTGCCAGATAATCCAGAGTAAACTCTTTCTGTTGAGATGCTTAACCTTACTACATCATGGCCATATAAGGTAGTATGCCCAGGGCACAGAGATTAGGAAGTAGATCTCTTTTGGAGAGATATATTCCTGCCTACCATATTTGGGAATTTCTATATTTTTCATTTATTAAAACATAAGGATTACAACCACTTGTTTCACACATTACTTCAGCCAATGTGGTTTTCTTTAAAGGGGATGTTTAGAAGATCTAAAAGCTGACCTCTCCTCCCAGCCCTCAGCACAGGCAAGGCAATACCGGTCCTATTTCTCTGATTAAGATTAATGTAAAGAACAGGAATCATGGACTCTTAGAAGTGGGAGAGGCCTTTGACATCATACCTCTACTCTTAGGGGAAAAGTGAGGCTGGAGAGGAAGGGTCTTCCAAGGCAGGAACAGCGGTGGGATAGGTACTTCCTACTCCAGCCCATCCCTTCTCTGTGTTTCTATAGACCCCTATGCCGTCACTTGCATTTATTTGAGAGGCTTTCAGTATCTGAAAACCCCATGCCTGAAAATCCACCCTTCCTAGGCAAACAGTGCTAGTTCTTACAACCTTCTCACCTTAGCTAGTGTCAAGAATTCTTTCATTCTAGTAATTTCTCCTGGACACGTTCCCTTTATGTCACTGACTCTTTGAAACCATGGCACCGAAACATAAACACAGTACTTCAGAGGGGGAGTGACCAGAGCAGAGTGAGGGTCGCTCTTCAGTCTCATGAGAGGCACATTTTCTCCTCAGCATGTGCTGTATGGTGTGGATGAAGGTTACAGCTCTTAGTCACCCTGTCCCGTCTTGAGCTTAAATGCATCCCCTTTGCCTTTCTACATGATCTAGATCTCTGTTGATAGCAGTGTGGATTGACTTGGAATCCAGAGTGGAGACCAGATGGGAATCCAGAGAAGAAATCGCTCCACAGGCCAGAGTGTGCACATGGGCTGATTCCAGCAGTGGCTGATACACAAGAGGTGGTTTAGATAACATGGTGAGGTGTAGCACCAGGGAAACTCTTCTGTAGGTGGCCTTCTAGAGGGACAGACGTTTGGCAGAAAAAAACAAACGTTAAGCTGTACAAGTCATGTGCCAGGTGAGAAGAGTGTAGATGTGTGGCGACTCCAGGCAGGAAGCTAGTGCAGTGTTGAGTCCAGCGGAACAAGTTACAGAGTTGGCTACTAAATGAGCCAGAGCTCAAGACAAGAACTTGAGCCCAAAGAGTGAAAGGAAGCCCTGGTCTGAATTGGAGTCACACATTGGTACAATTCTGAGTGTTGATGGCCTAGAGCCCTGTCTTCCTAGAGTTAGGTGGTGCTAAGGATTAGGGTCACTGGTAGAGCTCATTAACAGAGAAAGTTGCTCTAGCTGAGCAGGTTGGAGGGTGTGAGGCAGCTGGTGATACCATCCTACATATGCACACATATGAACATATATGTGTCTTTTACAATTAAAAGCAGAATTTTATCTCTGTTTTGGGGAGGTTGTGTGAGAATCATTTTGGTGAGTTATGACTGTCATTCTAGCCTATTGAGACTTTTTGAAATCTCTATTCTTTGTGGCAATTAATGAATTGTCCCCTTTCAGCTGGGAATTATCTGTGACCCTCATGAGGACATCGTGTCCCGTTATGTCTTGAGGGGCTATCCAGTGCACTGCTGACAGCAAGCTGTTCTGCGTCTCTGACCTGTCACTCTAATAGTCTTGTGAAAATGCCTGAGGCAGAGCTGCAGTAGCTTGGGAAGGAAAAGGCGGTCAGCTGCTGCTCTGGGGGTAGAAGTACCTGGATGCCTCCTTGGTCAGTAGGCTTAAATTCTGAGCCTCACTTGCTGTAACCTATCCCAATGTTAGCTGATGGGTGATTTTATTTTTAAAGGATAGACTAGAATTCTGTATTCAGTTGTGGATTGCTAATCTTTGTTAAGGACTCACCTGTACTGAGGACTGGTCCACCTTTGTGGGTTACCTGTGACCCATGGAGAACAACCCCCACAGTCAGGTGAACACAGCGGGAGTGCTCATTGCTGTGTGGAATGTGCCACGACTGAATATGGTCAGAGTGTGAAGTGAAGGGCAAGAAGTGGGAGCTGCGTGCGTGGATCGTCTGTGTTAACAGAGGAATAAACACCACTCTGCCCATTTACACGCGCCTCCAGCTGCCAAGGCCAGTGAAAAGTGTCAGAGTCAAACCGGATGCAGCGGGATGTAGGGAAAGGGAGTGCAGACCCAGGGGCTCCAGTCAGTCCTGACTGGTGTGAAGAGCTGTGTGATGCTGGCTGTGGAAGAAGCAGATGGTCATCTGTGCAGAATTGACACCATGGTGAGGTCTGAGGAGGAGGGGACAGAGTGCTGGTAGCTGGAGGAAGGGGTGCAAGGAGAGCGAATACTCTTCATTTACCAGCTCCTGCTCGTTGACCCCCTTTCTGTGAGCAGTGCTGGCCAGGGGTTAGGTAACTTCCAACTTCAGTGTGAAGTAGATGCATACAGACAATAGAACAGGCCATAAGGAAGGATCCTTTCCACATTTTTTTTCCTATTGCTCTATGCTAAGATTAAGTGCTGTGGTAATTTGAAACAGATAATACCTTTGCATAGGGAAGATTTTGTCCATATTTAGAAGAATCTTCTAAAAGAAGTAGTCTTCTAGACTCAGGAAAACAGTAATTTTTTTTTTTTTTTTTTGGTACTGGGGTTGGAACCCAGAGGCTTTCTACCTTCGGGCTATACTCCCAGACTTATGTTATATTTTATTTGGAAACAGGGTCTCACTAAGTTGCTGAGAGCCTCACTAAGTAGCTGAGGCTGGCTTCAAACCTGTGCGATCCTCCTGTCTCAGCCTCCCAAACACTGGGATTATAAGCGTGCGCCACCACACCCAGCTAGGAAAACAGTAATTTAAGAAAATTAATTAACTGCCACTTTGCTTGTTATACTGTTATCAGATAAAGGGAAAAACATTTTTCCCCTTTATGAGAGTGCTTGACATGCATTCAAGTGAGCTTATTGTAAAAAAGTAAATTCAGTTGGGTGTGGTGGCACATGCCTGTAATCCCCGTGCTTGAGAGGTGGAGACAGGAGGATTGCGTAGATTTGAAGCCAGTCTCTCTGGTTTAAGAGACCCTGTTTCGAAAGAAAAATATAAAATAGGTCTGGGAGTGTAGCCTGGAGGTAGAAGGGTTCCATCCCCAGTACCACCAAAAACAAACATAAACAAACAAACAAAACAACGTAAATTTGATATCAGGAACAGATTTTAGCAGCCCTGAAGTATTGAAAATGATTTAAAAGTTGTTATGGCAACCTGCAGTGAGGTTTTAGGTAGGGAGGCCTCCTGGGTATGGTATCAGGAGCACTTTTTTCATATGTGGTCCGTGAACTGATAGAGCAAAAACCTTTTGACAGTTAACATATTTTCTGTATTTTCTCATACTTAGTATTAATCAATATTGACCCCCAATCAATAAAAAACCTTCTGTTATTTAGTTTTTTACAGTGGCCATAAGGAAAATATGATTAGGCTTCTATGTCTTCTAGAAGGGAATATTTAACAGCAACAACAAATACTGCCTAATATTGCTTCAAGGAAGAAATAAAAAGCTTAAAAAGAATCACTTCAGACCTAACAGTACAAAATGAATCTTTGGTAGGAGGGAGGGGGAGCACTTTTTATTGTTATTGGAGATATCATTTTTAAAAATTTCCTTTGGGGTAGTAAATCCCAAATCAGCTAGTGTGTGAAGCCTGTTTATATGTAAATTTTAGGCAGCCCTCATTCTAGAAACACCCCTCATTCCCTACCTCAGCTCTAATTAGAAACAGTGAGGGACCGTTCCTGCTTCTCCTATCAGCCATCCCTGGCCTTGTTACCTCTGAGAGCTCTCCACCCAAGTCCAAGGCACTGGCCACTGAGCTGCCTTCTCCAGGCCTTGTTCCTCTTTCCTCAGAGCCACGTGCCAGGCGGGTTTTTGCCACCCTTCACTTTGGAGTCACATGTCTTTCAGTTTCTCTGTTTCCTGCTGAATTCAGAACCCTGCACTGATGGCCTCCACCTGGCCTGGCCCAGGGCCAAGTTCCACGTTTGCTTCCCATCACCTCTGCAGCAGCCTTTCCTCCCTCTCTGAAACACCTTTTTTTTTTTTTTTTTTTTTTTTTGGTGGTACTGGGGTTCCTGGAAGCCCTTCTACCTCTGGGCTACACTCCCAGACCTATTTTATATTTTGAAACTGGGTCTCGTAAGCCAGCGCGGCTGGCTTCGAACCTGCGCGATTCTCCTGTCTCCGCCTCCCAAGTGCGGGGATTACAAGCGTGCGCCACCACACCCGGCTCCGTAACACCTTTTTACATTCATTCTTTAGCATGTCTTCCATGATCAATGAACACTGGCTCATTAGGGTGGAGACGTGCTGATCTGTTCTCATGTTGTGCTGCAGATGGTGTGAAACATTTTTGAAGAAAATTCAAATCACCTAACCCAGATCTCCAGAGCAGTAGTTACTGTTTATCTGTTTTTCACAAGTAGTGTACTAAATAGAGGGGGATAGTAAAATTAAAAAAAGACTATTTGGTGAATTCATTTGCTTTGCTTTTAAAAAGGACCTCTGAGTTTTCTCTCATAAAGTGGGTCCAGGAGAAGATGGGGGAATTATGCCCTGGGAATGTAGAGTCTGAAAGATGGGCAAGTCTGAGGAAAGATGGGTGAGTCTGAGATTTCTTATAGGAATGAGGAAAGGGTGGTTTGGGAAGTCAGTAGTGGTAGGTGCTACTCAGTAGAGAGAGCAGTAGCAGAAATGCAGTGGATAAACTTGGCAGGCTTCTTGTGAACAGTAGGAGAACCTAGGAATGGTTGGATGTGGGAGACCCAGGCAGCTGTGCCCTGAGTGGAGGGATTAGAACTGGGTACCTTTTCCTCTGGATGGGTTTTCAGGTCCCCTTGCAGCAAGGTTTGCAACAGCTTCAGGTGAGTCCTTGTAGAGGGCAAAGGATGTCATGTCAGGTCTTTAAGATCAATGTATTTGAGTGAGGAATCTAAAGGAGCAGGGGTAGCCGGGCGCAGTGGCACACACTTGTAATCCCAGCATTCTGGAGGCTGAGACCAGAGGGTCACGGTTCGTAGACAGCTTCAGCTACTTATTTAGGCCCTCCGCAACTCAGTGAGACCCTGTTTCAAAATGAACAATAAAATAAATAGGGCGGGGGTATAGCTTGGAGGTTGAATGCCCCTGGATTCCATCCCCAGACCCTCAGGAAAAAAAATAATAAAAGCAGGGATGCAAACCAAGAGGAAGGTCAAAGCCCAAGGCTCTGCAGGAGGCCAAAGTACTGGGAATGAGGTGCAGGGAAGGGCTCAGGCTATCATGAGAAAGTACTTTTATCATGATGTATACAAAGGAATGTATTACATACAAAGGGATATATGTGTGAATGTCTATGTATAGCCAGACGCTTATATACTCACACACAGGTATATATTGTGCACATTATGGAGACAGAGTAAGAGAGAAATAAAATGCCTCCTCTCTCCTTTCCCATTCTGCAGCCTAAGAAGTAGAACATCATCATCAGAACCTTAAAATTTCTGTGCAGCCCACCCCAACTCCAGGGGTACCCCTCTCCTTCAGCACAGTTGTTCTGGATTTTGTGTTGGTTCTTTCTTTCTTTCTTTCTTTCTTTCTTTCTTTCTTTCTTTTTTTTTTGGTTCAATTTGCTTTCCCCAAATAATCTACTTTTGAGTTACCATTTATATATTGCTCTGAGGTACCATTTGCTTTCTTAATCTTAGATCTCTATTGATACATGAAGCTTCGTGCATGAAATGCATGTATCTCCAGTATGGCATCTACCGTATGACCCTCCCACAGCGTATTTATCCCTCCTCCTCTCAGTGGGTATTTGGGTCATTTCTAGTTTTACTATTTTTAGCAGTGCTGCTATGAACATCTTGAATGCACATCCTGTGCAGTTTTTCTAGGATGGGTGCCCAAGGGAAATATTTCTGAGTCTTAGAGCAATGCACCTTCAACTTTATTGGCTAATACCAAATTGTTTTCCAAAGTGGTTATACCACTTGATATTCCCATGAGGAAACTGTGTGTGTGTGTGTGTGTGTGTGTGTGTGTGTGTGTGTGTGTGTGTTAGTCACTGGCGTTTGAATCCAGGGTGTTCTACTTCGGAACTATACCCCCAGCCCTTTTTTATTTTTTATTTTGAAACAGGGTCTCACTAAGTTGCTGAGGGCCTTGCTAAGTTGCTGAGGCTGGCCTTGAACCTGTAATTCTCTTGTCTGAACCTCCCAAGCACTATGATTACAGGTATATGCCCATGCATGGCACAAACATTCACTTTTAAAAGAAGGGGAAGTCTGAATAAAAGAGGAAATGAATTATTAGCTAAACATTGGCGAAGAAAATATCATTGTTTGGGCGAAGTATAAACCTCATCAAAGTGTGGGATAGACCAAGAGAAAAGAGTAGGTTCCTAACTGCCATCATGTACGGAGTGAAAAGTTACCTTTGACAGACACTAGTCACACCTGTTATAGGGAGCAGATTTCATCTTGGTAGGAATGGAAGTCCCCAGGACCCTCATCTTTGCTCACGTTTCACTCCCTGATCAGCAATCATCTTCAGCGAGCTGAGCTGTGGAGCAGATGCTGTTCCCATGTCAAACCAGTGGTGGTATCGAGCTCAAAACAGGTATCCACAAAGAGGCACACAAACTTACTCTCCTCCAGACAGACACCAGAGATTCTTCTGACAGCCATGCTTTGTATCTAACAAATTCCATAAACTTACACCCGGTTTGATGTTGCTATCCCTCTGACTTCCTAGGGTTACTTGGTGAAAAGTCAGCGTTGCTCTGGGGGTTGCCCATCCATTCATTTGCTCTGAGAAAAATGGGTCTGTGGCATTTTGAATGACAAATTAACTGTGAAATAGAACACAGTCCTTGGTGAGCATGTTGACTTACTTTGTGATTTCTAACCATTCTGATACATAAAGCTAATGAAATGGAGTTTTTTTTTTCCCCCCCAAAGAATTTCCATTCTTCCAACTGTAGATTTGAGTAAGGGCAACTTTTTTTTGTTGCTATTCCTATGAAACTGAAAGTAGAACATTAAATCATTAAAAGCACATTGCCTCTGGAGGCTCAGAAGTGTAGCTTTTAAAAACTTGTTATTTGGGGGTCACTCTTCATTAATAACATTCATCAGATTCATTTGGTTCCAGGCCAGAGAGATCATTGATGGTGGCATTTTTTCAAAATATTTTAATCACAGTTTTTCATTATCTCTTGACTAGTATTGTCTATTTGAAACTTTTGATAGTGGCAATACATATTGGGGGAGACAGCATGATATTCTAAAAACAACATTTATGCTTTGCCAGAAAATTTGAAAAGAACCTCAATGTTCCACAATTAAAGTTTCATTATGTAAACTGTGATATTCCATATATAATATATATTAGTAAAATAACGATTATCAAAATTGCTAAATAAGTTGAGCAAATGTTGAAGTTGTTAAATAGAAAAAAGCAGGATACCAAATGGCTTGTGGAACTTAATTTTAAAGGCAAAGCGTACCTGTAGGAAAAGCCCACAAAAACTGCATCAAAATGCTAACAGTTGTATTTAGGTTATGTAATTGTGGGGATTTTCCTTTCTGTGTTTGTCAGTGTGGTTGTATAACTTTTATAATAAAATTTATTAAAAGGGTGGCCTCAGCCAGACGTTGTGACACATGCTTGTAATCTCAGTACTTGGAAGGCTGAGACAGGAGGATCGCAGGTTTGCAGTCAGCCTCAGCTACTTAGTGAGACCCTCTGCAACTTAGTGAGATCCTGTTTCAAAAATAAAAAGGACAAAAAAAATGGCTGGAAGTGTAGCTCGGAGGTAGAATGCCCCTGAGTTCCATCCCTAGTACTGTAATAATAATAATAATAATAATAATAATAATAATAATAATAAAAAATAAAAATTTAATTTTCCACTCCTCATCCCTGAGTAAACTTACCTTGAAAGGCAGTGGACACTAGGAACTCACTGAACATCTCTCGTGTTTACACCACCTGCTAAACATAATCATCGCAATATTATCATGATCTTGAAAGCTCAATTTAACATCTAGAGGCTTATGCATAGCCCCTGGGGATCCTGGCTGATTTGTACCTTTCTCTTCAAAGAATCTGACAGAGCCAAAAAAAAAAAAAATCACTAACCCATTTAACAAAATATAACATATTTCCTCCCCACTAGACAAGGGAAGTTAACAAAGATGTCCTTAAATGAACAAGTGTATTTCTGTCAGTCAGATGCAAGTATTTGAACAGGTGAAATTCTAAGGCTTTTAGGAAGTTCAGTTCTTCAAATTTCCCCTCCTGTCACATAAGGCCAAGAATTCTTACTCATCAATCACTTCTCCAAAATCATCATCAGTTGTCACTACTCGAACAGAAGTTTCAAGAGGCCATGTGTGTTTACTGAGATCAGAGCTAGGCCACAACCAGACAAAATAGAAACCGAACAAGAGGACATCACTCATAGCTGCTGATATGTATTGTGAATCTAGTTCACCAGAGAAGGAGAAGACAAGATGGGCAGGAACCACATACTAAGTACTAAGTACCTGAGGCTATCCACGAACCTCGATCCTTCAGTCTTAGCCTCCCGAATGATGGGATTACCAGCGTGCGCTACCATACCTAGATGGAAAATTAATTTTTGGTGGAAATAACCAGCTACAGATTGGCCAGATGCCCTGGGTAATCTTGCCCTGCATTTATGAAACACTGTTAGCAAACATTCAGAAAAAGAGGCCCATGTTCATGTGGGCTCGAGTCATTCCATCTATTTGGGGCAGACTCAGAGCATCTGAGATCTCTCCAGACTCTGAGACCTCCATTCTGTTAAGGGCAGAAGTCCAGTGTGGTCTACTCAGGGCTAGAATTCAAGGTTCTGCATTGTCAGTTCATGCACT
Source organism: Muscardinus avellanarius (assembly GCF_963383645.1). Classification (NCBI taxonomy): domain Eukaryota; kingdom Metazoa; phylum Chordata; class Mammalia; order Rodentia; family Gliridae; genus Muscardinus; species Muscardinus avellanarius. Next base: position 65,661,303 of record NC_137794.1, on the reverse strand, counting down.
GTCCAGAATACCATCCTCTGCCTCTAGCTGGCCTTGTTCAAGTCAGTAGACACGCTGAGCCTCAGTTTTGGTATAACAGGAAATGTTTAATGTCTAAAGGAGTTTCTAACTCAAAAGTCTAACAGTTTAGTGATTTCTTTAGGTTTTTCTCTCTCAAAGTGTCAGTATCTAGAGAGGTACAAGTAATTAAACCATAGGAAACCAAACCGGAAATTCTTGTCCCTTATGTGTAAGAATCTGAATAGGCCTCTTGTCTTCTGTGGATCCCTGTCTGTTCAAGACCATAATTCCTCATAGCCCAGTCTTCATGGCCCTACACCTGCCCAAACTGTCGTGAGGCAAACCAGAATGCAATGACAAGAACTTGCTTGCTGACAAACATGGGCTGTCTAAGAAAGGGGAGAAAGCAGCTGGGCTTGGTGGCCAATGCCTGTAATCCCAGTACTTATAAAAATGAGACAGGAAGATCACAAGTTTAAAGCCAGACTCAACAACTTAGCGAGACCCTGTTTCCAAAGAAAAATAAAAATAGCACTGGGGGTGTAGATTGGAGTTCAGTCTCTAGTAACACACACACACACACACACACACACACACACACACACACACACACACACCCCACCACCACCACCACCACCACCAACAACAACAACAACAACAAAAATAGGAAGAAAGCAAGGAAAAGAGGTAAAGAGAATAAAAATTGGATAAGAAGTAAAGTTGCCTTTATTCATAAGCAGTATAATTATATAGAAAAATTTCTAGGGAATATATAAAACAATTCAGGAAGAAATAAATGCATTTAATAAAGACACAGAATATAGTCAGTAGACAAGAATCAGGCATATTCTGTATATCAACAGCTAATACCTGAAAATCAAGTTAAACAATTCTACATACAATAGGGACAGGAAAACATAAATTATCTAGGAATCCATTTCAGAAGAACTGGTCAGTTGGTACTATCTGTGGAGCACTGAGCTGAAGTGGTTTCTCACAGTCCCAGACGGCTCTACAGGAAGTAGACTTTGTTCTTGTGTCCCTTTTATTTTTTCCAAGGGAAAAAGTTATATCAACTTGCATAACTGTTGTTTACTTTCATCAAGGCAGGAATTGAAATGTCAATTGATATTCAGCAAGCAGCACCCTAGGGCCCTTTTGTGATCTGCCTGAAGCGGTAGTATGTCATCTGAGTGATCTGGTGTGGGGTGTGGTCCTGAGTGATTTATGGGGTCACATTGTACAGGCCGGCATTCACTCAGAAAATTGTGATTTCTCTTTTTATTCTTTGTTTCTCTTTCTTTCTAGGGTGTGATGAGGCATTTAACCCATCAGTCAATAGGAGGATCCATATAATGAATTTTTACATGCCCCAATCATTTTAATGTAATCGCGCTTCTTTTAAAAGGCTTCATTAAGTCTATTGTTAGGATTGTAAAACTACCTAAGAGAGACAGGAGGGCTTCTCCCATTTTTGGAATTCAGACAGTTTTGTTAATTGCTCTGCTTTAGGTGAACAGTAATTAAATGGGTTGGGAGAATGTGCAATATTTATTTATAGTAACATAGGCACGTCACACTTCCAGTCATTACTGCACAGTCTACTTGATAACATCATTTTGAGTTGGTGGAGGAAAGGTCATGACTGTTGAAAGTAGCTCCAAAGGCCATTTTTAGCAGGGTCTTTCAGTCTAGTGTGAATACAGGTATTAAAAGATCTAGGTACCTTTGTGTTAAAGAAAAACCATACATATTAAACTTCTTGCAAAGAACCTATGCTTGCAAGGGTTTAGATATGCTTTTAGAATTTACTTACTTACTTACTTACTTACTTACTTACTTACTTACTTACGGTTTGTGGTACTGGGGATGGAACCCAGGGGCATTCTACCTCCAAACTCTACCCGCAGCCCTATTTTTTTATTCTTCAGTTTTTGAAACAGGGTCTCACTGAGTTGCAAAGGGTCTTACTAAGAGTAGCTGAGGCTGTCCAAGAATCCCAATCCTCCTGTCTCAGCCTCCTCAATGTTGTGATTACAAGCATGCACCACCATGCCAGATTGCTTTTAGAATTTTAAATGTAAAATATCTGAATTAAATGTGCTTGCCAATATCACTAATCTTTGGAGTTTTATACCTTAATTTTGACAAGGCAATAAGAATATTACTATTGTATGAATCTTAAATTTGGCAATAAGTATAATTTTAGTACCTCATTCTGAATGTGCCCTAACATGACAGACTTGTGAAGCAGATAAGAGAGAAACCTTCCAAATACTCATACCAAATGCTACTTCAACAGGTCTCTGGGGTTGAACATGATGGTGCATGCCTGTAATCCTAGTACCTGGGAGGCTAAAACAGGTGAATCGCAGGTTCACAGCCAGCCTCAGCAACTTAGTGAGGCCCTCTGCTACTTAGTGAGACCCTGATTCAAAATAAAAAATAACTTGGGAGACTGAGACAGGATTCCAGTTTTGTGGCCAGACTCAGCAACGTAGTGAGACCCAATTTCAAAATAAAATAAAATAGGACTGGGGATGTAGCTCAGAGTAGAATGGTCCTGGTTCAATCCTGAGTACCACAAAAAATAAAATAAAAATAAAAAATAAAACAGGGCTGGAAGTATTACCCAGAAATAAAATGTCCTGAGTTCAACCCCACTACTACTACTACTACTACTACTACTAATAATAATAATAATAATAATAATAATAATATTTTTTTGAATGCCTGTTCAAGGACCAATGATGTGAACCCTTTATCTAAATGCAAATTATATAAATAGTCCCTTCTGTTTTGCACAGTCCCTTGCTGATTCTGTCCCATGCCCATGCCTACAAATAGGAAGACATATTTATGTTCCTTATCAATTCAGCCCAAATGTGACAGAAACAGAAATCCATCCTTTTCCACTACCATTGTAGTCATAAACTTCTCCCTCTGTCTGATCTTTCCGGAAATATATAGTTCACTGAGAACAGGCATGCTCTCTGAGCTCTATGCATCTAATATTTTGATACCTTTTCATCACATGTTCTTTCAACAGAGCTGTCACCTCCATCCCTGCTGATATTTATCAACAAGCCTTAGGCCTCTGTGCTTTGTACCGTCCCAGTCTCCTGGTGCCTGGGCCCTGCCTCCAGCACCATCCTGTCATACTCTGGGCTCAGAGTCCTCCCTGTCTAGTCGTTTCACACAGGCACACGCTTACCTCTCTCCTTGCCCTTGGTCATCTTCAGTGATGCCCTGCCACTGTGCACAGAAGATTCAAAATGGCCAGTTCCTTCACAATGGGGACCAATTTTCCTGCTCCCATTTCTACCAGACTCTTCTCCCAGGTTCCTTGTATGTCCCTTTCGAGGACTCTTACCTCATCTCCCTGCACTACTGATACTCTGCCCCTGTAAGAGGGTGTTTAGGGCAGACTGGCAGTCTGCCGAACAGCAGTGGCTAGGCACCTCACATTTTCTGTGTGTAAATCTCTGCACGTTGCAGGAGATGATTCCCAGGACTAGAGCCTTATGCAGGTCTGCACTTCTCTGTTCATTCAACAGCTTTTTCGTACTCTCTGCTTAGCTCTGTTTAGTCAGTAGATCTCTAAAGAAACTTTGGGAACACTTTTTGAAAGTGGAAGAAGGGAGGCCCAGGAGAACACTACAGAAGAAGTACGTCAGTCAGCATCTCATTGCTGCGACCCAAACATCTGACACACAACTTTAGAGGAAGGATATCTTATCTGCTCGAGGTTTTAGAGATCCCAGTCTATGGTAGACTGGCTTCCAAGCAGGAGCCAAGGCTGCAGGTCCTCAGAGCTGTGGGGGAGGGGAGCAGAGAAGAGAAGGAAAGAGCTTGTTATTAGCTCATGGCGGCACAGGAGAAAGATGCAGGCAGCTTCAGGAGTTGCCTTGGAAAGCCCTTTCTCTGGCCATGCCCCCAGGGACCTTTCCCCAGTGAACAAGTTTCTGGGGGACATTTTTTAATCCAAACTATAACAGAAACTAAGTGCCTGGCAGCCCTATGTGAGTAGTCTCATCTGATGCTAGCCACTGTGGAGACCAGTGCCTCCTTTTTAACAATAAGGAGCACAGTCACAGCCATCTGCTCTTCTTTGAGTCCAGAGTGGTGCCAGGCACAGGGTAGGCCCTCAGGGTTGAATGAAGGAGTCGGACAGGTACCCATGCTTGCCTGTTTCAGTAGTTCAGACTCATGTAGCTGGAGTGAGCTTTGGGATCATCTCCTTCTACTACTTCACTTGTCAGCTGAGCAAGCTGTGAGTCAGGAAGGCTGAATGAGAGACTAGACATCAGTAAAATCAGCTTCTCTGCCTAATTTTTCTGTACTGCAAGTGTTTAGTCTGAGGTTCTTCTTTCCCTTCTATCTTTGTTCTTATTGGTGTTTAGTAAATATCTGAGCTCTTAACATGAAGGACCCTGGCCCCTGCCTTTGGTTATCAGCTATACCTTAATAAGACTATGATTTACCAGTTATCTTATATTTTAAGTACCCTTAGGTCCTTTTCAAGTTCTTTTATGTAGGTTTTCTGATTAGATTTTACTTAACCTGATGAGATAGACTGAACAGGTAATCTTATCAGATGAGAGATTGGAGACCCATGGCTACTGAGTGGCACAGTTGAGGACAGAACCGTTCTCCTTTGGCAGAGGATGATGGAGAGTCAAAACTCCCTTGAAAATCTAGTTTCAGGCTCTAGAATCTTGCCTTTTTTTAAGTAACTGTAAAAGTAATAGGATTTTATATCCAAATTGTCCATTTAGCATCTCGTTTTTTAAGGTGTTCTAAAGCAAGCTGGTCCTATAAGGTGTTCTATAGAAATGGCCTGGTCATTTGGGAAAGCTGCTTAATCTACCACCACACCCCCAGTTTGGGGATTCCCAGTGCATATTAACATTTAAAGGCTCTGAGAAGTTCTACTACAAAGAAGACTGTTTAATGTATTGTTCAATTGTGATGGAAGACACATGTCATAAAATTTGCCATCTTGTTCATTTGTTTGTTTGTTTTTGGTGGTACTGGGGTTCCTGGAAGCCCTTCTACCTCTGGGCTACGCTCCCAGACCCATTTTATACTTTTTGTTTTTTGAAAAAGGGTCTCTTAAGCCAGCGCGGCTGGCTTCAAACCTGTGCGATCTACCTGTCTCCACCTCCCAAGGGCAAGGATTTCAAGCGTGCGCCACCACCACACCCGGCCATCTTGTTCATTTTAAGTGTACAATTCAGTGCTGTTAGGTTTATTTACAATGCTATGCAACCAGTCTTCATAACTTTTCATTTTGCAAGGTGGAAACTCTGTACCCCTTAAACAATAACTGCCGATTTCTTCCTTCCCATCATTTATACTTTCTGTCTATATGAATCTGACTTTTCTAGATAACTCATATAAGTGGGCCCCATGGTTTTGGTCCCTCTGTGACTTGCTTCTTTTACATTATATTCTCCAGGTTAATCCATAGTGTTGCACGTGTCAGAATTTCCTTTCTTTTTAAAGCTGGATTCCATATGAAGTGTGGACCATATTTCTTAATTCATTCTTCTGTTGATGCTTCTAGCTTTTGGCTATTGTGAGTAGTGTTGCTGAGAACTGGGTATACAAATATCTCTTGGGAGACCCTGTTTTCAATCCTTTAGGCATATACCCAGAAGTAGAATCACTGGATCCTAGCGTAATTCTACCTCTAATTTTTTAAAATGGAGTCATTGATGTTAAACACAGTTTTACACCCAAATTTTACAAACTTATTAGATCACAGGATTCTTTTTTCCACATTATACCTTCAAATATTCCATTGAACATGGAATTATCAGAAAACGTTTTGGGAAATCCTGAGCTCAGTAAAGATTTCCGCTCATTCCAAGGACCCCAAACCTCAGGATGCTGTCTGGAAAGTTCAACCAGGAAGCTCCCAGCCAAAGAGCAAGATCAGCAGCACAGTTGCAGAAACTTCAGAAGAAGAGGAAGCTCACAGGGTCCACAGCCAACTATGACTAGAATTCCTCAGCTTGAGATCCATGCTATGCATGTGGCATGGGGACAGGAGGCTACTGTGGGGCTGAGGACTTTTAGGTGTGCGCTGATGAGCCTGGCGTTGCCACTGTCCTGGACAGTGACAGAGGGCCTCCCGCCCCTGTGCAGCAGAGTGAGGGAAGCTCCAGGATGAGAAGCCCCAGGTTTTAGAATCCACTGCTCTCTCATTGCCCCAAAGAAGAAAGAATACCACCTAGCCAGGGTCTAATGGGCTCCTCTGCAAGGCTTGTTGTGTTGACTCTACCTAATTGGCCCTTAATGTGGTTCTTACATAATTGGGGGATAATTGTAAGCACTGTAATTGTTCAAAAAGGTGAAGACTACAGCCAAGTTGATTTGTCTTCCACAGATGGAATGAGTATGCAGGGCAAAGGGCAGTAAACTGGGGGGGGGGCATTTCTTTCTGCTTCAAAAACTGCACTGAATCCCAAATGTTGCTGTGCTTGGCCTTGTCCTCAGTATAGCTGAGGAACCCCCAGGCCCTGGTGACCTGACAGGAGGCCTGACACGGGTCAGCACCTGAATGCCTAGGGTCACTTCTCTGTACACTGAACCAAAAGTTAGCATGGCCGGAATGGTTATAGAGGTGCCTAAAAGAAGAGACTGGAGAGGAGACTGTGGCTGTTATAGTTTTGTGACGCTCTTTGTGATGTTGATAAGGATGGGAACACAGAGCCCCACAGAGCCTGCTATAAGGCCAGGGAGCACCCAGCTTCTTAACTCACTTGGCTGAGAGCAGATAATCATACCTCACATTGTGGAATGAGAATTTCATAAGCTCTCCGAGATCCTTAGATGAAAGCTGCTGCTGATGCATAAACTATTATTACGCTCCAAGGCTTTACTGTTCCGTAAATAAATATTATAGCCTATTCTCTCTGACTCTCTTGTTTTAAACGAGTTCAGAGTTGGCCTCTCTCACTGGTCACCTCCCACCCAGGCTGTCTATTTCCCCAGGACCACAGTGGTGTGGAGAGGCACTGAGGTCAAGTGGAGCAAGCCCTGGTAAGGCCTCGGGAAGTGTGTCTCCTCTCAGGCAAGCCACCCTCTCCTGGGGCCTCCGATTTCTCATCTCTAAATGTCCCTCACTAAGGCCCCTTCTAGCCCCATAGGTTTGTGGTTTTATCAAAGCTTAAACAAGGAATTCAACTTCATGACACACGTTCGTGGACTACTGGTACTTGGGCTAAACAGGTGAACGAGTTCACTTATTCCGATTAGAGAAAAGAGAAGGTAGGTGATAAAGATGAATATGTAAGTAAATTAAGTACCTGTAAGAGGGCAACAGATCCTGTGAAAAGGAAATACTGTGATAAGGAGAATGAAGACTGCGGGCAAGAGTATAATTTTTTAAATGTAGCAAACAGGAACTTTTTCATTATTAGAATTGTTAGAAAATCAATTATGACAGCCAGGCATGGTGCCGCACACTTGTAATTCCAGCACTTGGGAGGCTGAGACAGGAGGATCACACAGGTTCAAAGCCAGCCTCAGCTACTTAGCGAGGCTCTCAGCAACGTAGTGAGACCCTGTTTCCAAATAAAATATAAAAAATAGGTATGGGAGTATAGCCCAGAGGTAGAACGCCCCTGGGTTCCATTCCCAGTACCACCAAAACAAAACAAAAACTTATGTCATTAATGGGAGGTCATAAACCTTTTTGGAGATTTTTAGGGGGAAAAATCCCTGTCTATTTAGATTCAGGTATGTTCTTGTTTGGACATGGGTAGGGGCATGAACCAGATGGTCTTTTTGAAGACATTTATTTATTTATCCATTTATTTTTGGTACTGGGAGTTGAACCCAGTGGCATTCTATCTCCTAGCTATTTTATTTTATTATTATTATTATTTTTTTTTTTTTTGCGGGTCTGGGGGTGGAACCCAGGGGCATTTGACCTCCGAGTTATACCCCTTGCCCTAGTTTTTATTCTTTATTTTGAAACAGGGTCTCACTAAGTTGTGGAGGGTCTCACTAAGTAGCTGAGGCTGTCTGCGAATTGTGCTCCTCTGGTCTCAGCCTCCCGAATGCTGGGATTACAAGCGTGTGCCACCATGCCCGGCTTTTATTTTATTTTAAAATAGTCCTTTTTACTTTTATTTTGCAACAGGATCTCACCTTATAAGTTGCTGAGGCTGTCCTTGAGCCCCCAATCTTCCTGTCTGAGCCTCCCAAGTACTGGGATTACAGGCATGCCCCATTGTATCTACTAAGACTTTAAACGGTCTAGCGGCTTGTGAAGGGGTATCTCCAGAATTTGTGTATGTATATGTTCATACATATACATATACGTGTACGTGTATGTGTATGTGTACATGTACATGAACATATATATCTAGATTTATATACTTGTCCACACCCATACACAGACACCCTCACACTGACACTTAATTCTGTTGCTTAAGGAGCAGTAGAAGCCAAAGTTGGGAGACCTGGGCTGCTGGCACACCTCCAAGCCAACTTGTAAAAGGCTAACTGGTGTGCCCTAATGATACAGCCCTCCCATCCTGCCATTTGATGGGAAAAGAAACTGAAACATGGAAATGCTAATGACTCACCAGAATCAGAGCAAACCAGGGGTGGGCCCTGGGGCTGGCGTCCAGCCTGGATTAGTCACTGCCTCCCCGGCCTCCTGACATTCCTTTAATGATGAGACAGTAGGCGCAGCCATGTTCACCTCCCCTCTCAAGTCCTTGCCTGTGGACCATGTCCACTCCCACGTTTTTTTTAAAAAACCTCATAGAATACTTACTCTAACTCCTATACATCCAGCTTCAGAATAATGTTAGAGTTTTAAGAAGTCTAGTTTTAATCATTTCAAAATAGCTAATTCATTACTTGTATTTCATAATGCCACAGTAGGAATATAGCATCTGTAGCAGCCCTTGAAATTCCTGCCGCTTTCCTCATACTCTGTAGCTCTTTACACACTTGCCCCCAGGACTTGCCTAGTCATAGCCCACTTGCTGGGGTCTACTTCTTCTGAGGTTGCATCCTCAACAAGCCAGAAGAAGACCTTCCCAGAAGGGTGGGCAAAGGGAAGAACCAGGGGGCAGTGCCAAGATTCACATCAACGGCTGGGAGGAGACAGCCTGGGAACATGTGTTATCAATTTCCAGTTCCTTGCACCACTGCTTATAGCTGTGCTGTGCAAGCCATTCTTCTCTGTTACGTCATATAGTCCTCACAGAAATCCTGTGTGGCAGGTATTAACATCTTCAGTTTTCAGAGGGGGAAAAAAACACTCAGAGACATTTAGCAACCTGCCTGATGTCATGTGATAGAACATTAGAATTTGAGTCCAGGTATGTCTTGTTACAAAAATTGTTCTTCTTCCTGTATGATGCTACCTTTAAATAACAAACTCCAGAAGCCTCATGTTATTTTAGTTGCTGAATTATAAAACTAACTTTTGGTGTTTGTACTGAAGCAGATAAATCTATTTTCAACAAAGATCTTGCAAGTATAATAGCTCAGTGGAAAAGAGGAGGTACCCCCAAAGGCTTGGGGGATCTTTACTTGTTTAGAAACACAAATAACTGTCTGGAACTCTACATCTACAGTCCAAGAAGTCTGATCTATGGAGTACTGTTCCAACACAATGGCTCTCTTATTCTTTTAGTTTTTTTTAAGGGGGTTTTACAAACAAAATAGTGCTAATTTAGGTATTCCTGGTCATCCACAGAGAAAAACACAGGCAACTTTAAGCAGTTTTTTTTGTCACAAGTCTAAGATAAAGCTGCCTTCTAGCAAACGTGTTGGCTCATTGTGTGCATTTGTGAGCTTTGGGTGGGCAGGTGCAGGAATGTGTTTTGGGGCTACCTGGTAGCACCTCCACTATCTGAGAGCTAGCATCATTTGGACAGGGCATGGTGGCGGGGAAAGAGTTAGAAATGGAAGAAGAGATAAGAGACCAGAGAAGAAAAGGAGCTAAAGCCAAACCTAAGTAAGTACAAAGAGAAATCCAGAGTAATGAATGAAAGCAAGTAAGATGAAATAGAAGAGACAAGAGTGAGCCAGGAAAGATGAGCTAGGGCAAGAAGTACCTGTGAGCTGAAGACAGGGCGCAGGACAGAAAACACACGACAGAGAAACAAGACTGTGCAGCCACGGGCAGCGAGATGCCACGAGGTGACAAGGTGCCCCAGAGGTTCTGTTCTCTGCAGGATCGCCATCAAGTTCTCACCTAGCGTTCAGTAGAGAGGTAAGCCCGGTGCAGAGGGCTTTCCCCGGAGCTCTCTTTCCATGTGCCTGAGATCATACTGGCTGTCTCAAGAGAGAAGTCATTTGGAAATAAAGGCGTTCACATTTACCATCACCCAGATTGCCCCCTAATAAGCCGTGAAGACCAGAGGATGGGGAAATGAGCTTAAAATGGAGCCACGTTGTTATTCCAGATGAGTCATTACCAGATGCCTCCTTCACATGTTGCAGGGAGATTTTTCAGTGTCCGGAGTTTGTGGTGGAGATTTTTAAAAGACTTCGCGCTTACAGAAGGATCTCAACTGCTGCTATGTTTCCTTCTCAGAGCGGTTACGCCGCTCCAACTGTTTTCCAGTGAGAGATGCTATTTCACTTCCGAATGCCCTGTGCTCGCAGTCGATGACTTTATGTACTTCTTGCTTCCAGTTCCTGAGGAACAGTGATATGCTGAACTGATTAAAAATAGCATTGTAATGAAATTGTTGGGCGTGTTATTGTAATGTAAGTCAGCTGTGAAAGGGAAGTTCTTTCCTGAGGAAATTTGATAAACTGAACGTCAACTTGGGTGTTTACTTATTTTCTGTGAGAAATTTTTGTCCTTCCTCATGTTTTCCTATTAAAAATTACCAGTTAATTTGTGTTTCTCATCCAACATATATTTGAGCACTTGTAACAGTCAGCTGAAGTCTGCCACGATACAGGGATCGTGTGAGATGCTTGCCAGCAGAGAGTGTGCGTGTGTGGAACCTTTGTGGGAAGCAGAGGGAGCACTGCTTTAATCCAGATGTTGGAGATTTTAAATATAAGTAAGAGCAACATGTGAAGCATTTTTACTTTACTTTTTACTTTACTTTTTTCTTCAATACTTGTCTTTTTTTTTAAAAAAAGAATTTTATTGGTGCAATATAATTATCTACCATAGTGAGATTCAAAGTGATACCTTTGTATATGTTCACAACATTACTTGGCACAGTTCCCTCCTAAGCCATCTGACTTACACCCTAACTCCCCGTACATGCTAAGAAGGTTGGTAGTGATACTTGCATATGTAAACATAGTATTATCACCTGGCGTGGTGGTGCACGCTTGTAATCCCTGCGCTTGGGAGGCAGAGACAGGAGGATCGCACATGTTCGAAGCCAGCCGCGCGCGCTGGCTTAGAAGACCCTGTTTCCAAATATAAAGTAGGTCTGGGAGTCTAGGCCGGAGGTAGAAGGGCTTCCAGGAACCCCAGTACCACCAAAACAAACAAACAAACAAACAAACAAACAAACAAACATAGTATTATCTTGTCTGTGTTTTCCTCAAGCCTCTTTTCCCCTCTTTTCTCCCTCCTCCAGTCTTCCCCTATCTCACTGGTTTTTCTCCTTATTGTCATGAAGTCCTTTTTATTTCCTATTTTCTTTCTAGCTCCCACCTATGAGAGAAGACATGGTCTTTGACTTTTTGAGACTGGCTGATCTCTGCATAATGTTCCCTAGTTTCATCTATTTTTCCTACAAATGACCTGATCTTGTTCTGTGTGCCTGAGCAAAACTCCATTTTGCATATGTACCACATTCTGTTGACAGACACCTAGGTTGGTTCCATGATTACTGACTTGTGCTGCTATAAACATGAACATGCAAGTATGACTGTAGTATCTACCAATGCCAATCTTCTAGAAAGTCTCAGTGTTAGAGGCGACCTACAGACATATTTTTACCAAGTCTAGTTTTTTCCTTTTTTAAATTGGAGCCGGCATTTTAAAATCAGGATATTTCACATTAGAAAAAAAAATCCAGATTTAAGGCTTCTCTTTAAAAATAGAATGATCTGGCAACACGGGGCTTATGGTGGCAGCCACTGCTGAAGCTAGCTAGTGCCTAGTGGCCGCCGCTATGGGTGGAGTCTGGGTCCTCTCTCTGGTTCCTTGTAGGTCCTCACAGCTGTAGTCTCTGCTACAAATATTGGTTGACATTCACGATCATGTTGCACTTGAGTTTTTGTAAAATGGACAAGTATCTTTCTGTACCCATTTGACTACCCAAAAGAACCAACTGGGGCGTTCTAGCCTCGCTTGCTCCCAGCCCACGTGGCTCACGTAAGTTATCTATCCTGTGCCATTTGGATCTGGCCCTGCCGCTCATTTCCCCATCTCATTTTCACCCGCCTGCAGTTGTATTTCCACGGAAGCAGCCACATCCCATATTAGAGATCCCCCTTCCTGTGGAAGCAGCCCTCTCCTGCAAGGGCCAGCTGTGCAGTGGGCTAGCACTTCCCCCCAGCTTGGCCCCCTGTAGCTGCAGTGACTCCGCCCCCCCCCCACAACATTTCCTCCTACTCCCAGCTTAGCTCTCTCACTCTTCTGCCTTCTTCTCTGTTGTAGGCTTCAATTATTATTTATCATCATTACCCAAATGTTACAAAAACATATAGTTTATTTTTTTTAATCAAGCAATACAGAGATAGATAAAGGAAAAAGATACAGTTGGGTTGTTTTAACCATCTCCTTTCCCACGCTCTTCACCAAAGTCAGCTGTGGTTAACTGCTAGGTGACCCTCTGTTTCTGATCTCTTTCTATGTAATATCGTTTTTGGTTGTTGTTTAACATAAAAAAGTCATTGAATGGATACTGGAGATGACCCTGGTTGGCATAAATACATTGCTGCATTAACCACTTTATGATCTGTCAGCTATGAATGTTGTTGTTTCTCAGCATAGCATTTTGAATAAGTACAGTACTTACCATGGTGTTGTTTTTATGATTGTGTATCTATTTTGTTTAAGATGTTAAGCTGGTAGGGATAGTGTTTTTTTACATTCCCTTGTCCTTTTGGTTAGATCTATCGAATATACATTATAAATATGCTATTATGTCATAATATAAATTCAAATATAATTGTTCTAAGCTCCATAGTAAATATATTAGTATATTAGTATATTTTTATAAGGAATATTAAGGACTAAAATCAGGAATACTCTACCACTGAGCTACATTCTTAGCCCTTTTTATTCTTCACTTTGAGACAGGATCTTACTAAGCTGAGGCTTGTGGGCCTCTTGCCTCAGCTTTATGAGTAGCTGAGATTATGGACATGTGCCACCACACCCACTTTAGTGTGATTATGATACACTAATCTGTTTCTCAGATCATTTCCTAGCAGTAATATATTTATTTAGCTTTCCTCATTAAAATAATTCTAATATTCAAAAGAGAAAACTGTATGCCACTTGTTTTGGTTCAGAAAAGTATTGGTGGCTGGTTGGTTTTGTCTTCTGTATTTTAAATGAGTGTCTGTTTTGGCATCTTGCCAAGGCAGATAGTATTTTGTGTGCAATTCATTCTAAATAAAAGTATCATTTATCTTTAAAGGGAATATAAGTGCACACTGATTATGTAAACAGAATTGCCTTAAAACAGCATCTCTTCAGTAGGAGAATAGTTGAGGTTCATGAAGTGAGCCTTGTCAGATACAATTTGAGTCTATTGCTGAGGGTTTTCCTTCAGTATCATGGTGCTGTTAATAGCCCCGATTAAAGGAGGAACCAATGCAAGCATCCATCATCTGATAGCTGCGGGATGCCGTCCAAGCTTGTGTCATGGTCGGGTAATGTTCTGGGGTTTGTGGGGTGAAGAAAATAACACTTGGGTGTTTGGAATTTATCCTGAAGCTGTTTTTGTCAGGGGTGGATGAGTTTCTCACTCCTGAGTTGAAATGAGACTTTTAAATACTCTTAATAACTCTCTCATCGTCAGACCCCCTGGAGGAGACACCAAGGGTGAGTGCGTGGGAATCATATTTTTAAATTTTATTTGAGTATTTACAAAAAAGTGGGGGGAGGTAGAACCACTCTATCAGTAATAAGCTGGAATCAGTTTGTATCAAGACATGATCCCTACTTGTTTAAGTCTGAGAACTACGTAGACAAACACAAATTAGACAACAAAGAAATAGGAAAATGGAAACTACATAAAGACTTCTGCAATGCACATGCCTGTAAAACTAATTAAAATTCTTCTCGAGGGGTTAATGCAGTGGCTGAAATGGAGTATGCTATGGTCAGGGTCTTGGAGAAGCTGCAAGTGCTATATTTTAAAGAAAGGTTCAGGGAAGAAATAATATTCTATTTAAGGAGCTGTCATAAAACAACAATTGAAAATCTAGTTAGAGACTTAGTGTGAGCTCAGATTACAGAAGGATTTACATGTTGGAATAAAAGTTTAGGGAACAGAAAAGAAATAAAATGGTTATGCCTATACCGTTACCCCGTATTTGTGGAGTGTACTGTAGTTTACAGACCCCTTTTGGGAATGTTATTTTAATTATCTGTGTAAACATTGGTAAAGAACTACAAGGGTTTTAAAGACTGAATCTCCTGGATCTCTGGAGGAAGCCTGCCTGGGTAGAGGAGACTAAGGTGGAAGGAGAGGAGGAGTCTCAAGTGACTCAGAGTTTCTGGGCCTCACAGAGATTATCAAGCCCAGCCAAGACTGGTGAGGAGAAGCCCCTCAGAGTGTTAAACGTCAGGTCCCCGAAGCCAAGGCAGGGGAATTAAAAAGTTGCTGGTGAACTTGGCAAGGGCACTTTTTATAGCCTGGTGAGCTTGAGAGTCAGAGTCCTGGTGGAGTAGGATGGGGTCGGGTAAGGTAGCCCCAGAGGAGCATAGTTAGACACTGGAGGGACGGAGAGAGGCAACAGAAAGGGAAGAGTGAGGGTCAAACGATGCTTGTAAACCAGAGGGCTGCCAGGATGCTACAGTTTGGAGAAACAGCAGCATGACAGCATGAGATCATGTTCTGTGTTGTTTATTTGCAGTTTGTTGAGTTTTATATCCCTCAGGAAATAGCTGTGGCTCAGATGCAGACAGCTCTGGGTAGATGAGCCACATGACAGCAACACTGGAGGGAACTAGTCAGCGGTGGCAGCAGCCAGCCCAAAGACCAGGTCCCCATAACCGAGGACGAGGATGGAGTGGGCTGGGGGCGGGCCAAGTATATTATAAATGGATGGTGCCAGCATCAAGCTGATTACAGTCACTACCCTGAAAACGTAACTCCGAGCTCATGACAGTATATGTATATGCTGTCTTCATATACAAATGTGCCTTTAAAAAAAAAGTGTTTGCAACATTAAAATGATAATCCGCTTGATCAGTTCAAGCCACATACCCTCATTTCTGAGGTGTTTGGAATGCTTTTTGTCTGGGCATGTGCTGCCGCTGTCCTCAGCACTCCTCCCTGCATTGATACTGTACCTGGGAACTGTAAAGAGGGAGTAGTAGACGTGTGTTTTCTTCCAGTACTACTTCTCTGTTTCTCTCAGACTTCCATCTCTCCATTTCTGTGCAGGATTATTTGGGGTAAAAGGTAAGACTTATCTTGGCTTGGTAAACCATGCCCACTCATCAGCAGGCCATGAGATAAATTTCAGCACATTTCTATAATGCACATAAATGGCATCCAGAGGGGAGGTCTGCCAGTCATCAGGTCGTCGGCGCTCTCTTGGCCATCCTCACAGTTGGCCGATTCTTTAGGGCACATGTGCACAGATGCTGTGTTTGTTGGCCCTGACTCCTGCTTTCAGGGGCTGGCCAGAATTGCAGCTGGGCACTGTTGTAACCAGACAGTGGCCCAATGGAGGAATTACTTTTTCTCTTGTTGGAATCCAAAGTGAAACATTTTGTCATTTGTTTATCAGGGAACACTTTTATTTTCTTCTAGATTGAAAGAAAAAAAATTGCCAGAAACCACTAGCTATTAGTTCAAGCTATGTGCTTTAAAACTCAATCCAGCATTCAAGAAAAGCAATAATTCGAGGTCTTTGTGCCTGGAGCTGACAGATGGAGACCATCAATGGTGAATGCATTGGGTGTATAGAGAGCTCAGGAGAGCATCCTTGGGCTAGCAGGGTCAGCCAGAAATATAACAAAGGAGGTTCAGAAGGGTTAGGGACAGAGACACTCAAAATTGTGAAATAACATGCATTAAGACTATTTCTTTGGTGTAATGGCTACCAAGGAATCTATCGCAACTGTTTGAAATAGATGTGCCTTGTATTCATTCTGTTTGGGGTGTGTTATAAGAGTAACTTGTAGAAAAGAGGACTTCTTGTATAGCAATATATGAAAAACCCAATGGCAAGAAATTGTCTTAATTTTATCCTCTTATTGTCATCTATTTTTTTTTTTTTTGATGGTGCTAGGGACTGATCCCAAATTCTACTTCTGAGCTAGCCTCCCATCCCTATTTTATTTTATTTTTAAATTTTCAAACAGGGTCTTGCTAAGTTTCTGAGGGCCTCCGTAAGTTGCTGAGGCTGGCCTCAGACCTGTGATCCTCCTGTCTCAGCATCTCAGTACTAGGATTACAGGCATGCACCACCATGGCCAGCTGGTTGTCATCTATTATTTAACAGTGTTATCATTCTAGTGATTGGGAAAAAACTTAAAAGATAGGCATTCCCCCAACCAAATCGAAAATATGTAGTTATTGTTTCTTTTTAATTTGAAAAGTACAAAGAAAAAGAAAGAAAAATCCCACCTATATTGTTCTCTGGAAATTCACACACACACACACACACACACACAGACAGATATAGAGTTTTATAAAATTGTACTACATAGGCTAATCTTTAATCTCTGTTTAAAAACACTACAAACTTCTTTCTGTGTTGCTGGGTATATTTTTACATAAAAATTTTAATGTCTGCATAAATTAAATTGTGTATGTTCTATTAATTTATTCATGTTGCCATTCATTCACCAAGTATTTATTTTTGTTTTACCATATAGTAAACACTTTGCTGAGTTCTGGAGATACAGCAGCAAACTTCTCTATCCATGAATATTTAGGTTATTACTGATTTTTCTATGTTACAGGAAACATATACTGAACATCAACATATGTCTGCAGCATATGTTTTTGCATATTTATTCATCTTCTCTTTAGAGTAAGTTCCTAGGAGAATTGGCTGGTCAGTGGGTTTGTGCATATTGATGTTGGATCTATATTTATTGCCTAATCACTCTACTAAAAGTATAAAATGGTGCCAGTTTTTTTAATACTCTTAAGATGATATTTTTCACAGGTTATCATTTTAGCGAATATGATGGTGAAAAATTATACTCGAGTGTTTTAACATATATTTCTTTAATTTTTAGTGTGCTTGGAATGGAAGTTTTAATACTAAGAAATAGGAACCTTCATGATCTGTTTTCTTTGAATCTTAATTTCAGCCCTCATAAGAAGGAAGCTCCTTTTACTTTCTTCGGCAGGGTCAGGTTAGAATTAATGAGAGGTTGTCTATTTAACACTAGGCAACTATTATGAAAGATTTAAATCTAATGGTTAGTCTGTCTTGGGTAAGATTCGTTCTTTGAGTTTAAAATCTGTTTAAATTTATGCATCTTGATTAATTTCCTTTTGTTTCCAAGGAAATGCTATAGTTTTGAAAAATATAACAAAATCATAGAGGCATGTAAAGAGTACTTGATAAAAATCTTGATAAAAAACTTGATAAAAATCTAAAAGGCCTAGAAGCACATGGTCTCTATTTAGCTTATCACCTGGCTATGGAGCATTGATGTGTTTTTTAAATGCTTTTTTTTTTTCTTTCCCAGCCATATGTGAAATTCAATAGTAGCATAATGACTCTGAGACAGATTCTCTTGAGTTCCAACTCCCCACCCCTCAAGTGTTAATTGCCTTTGTCTCTTATTCTACATCTGCAGGCAGAACGATGATACCCACCCTGTGGAGGTGGGGATTCTGTGAAATAAAGAAAGCATGTCATACACTCCTGTCACTTAATATATTAATACTATGTTTATTATTATAGGAAACTTAAACTAGATTAGAAGAACTCAGAAAGGATGTAATTCTTTTACTGAAATTTTCCCATTCGAAGATAACTAATGTCTCTGGTTTTGGGGGTGTTTTCTTCTGATATTTTTTCTTTAGATATATATTTTGCAAAAGTGAGGCTATGCTGAAGCTGTATAGCATTTTGCACCTTAGCAAATATGTATACTTTGTTATTCAACAATAAGGAGAGTTATCGACATTTATTTTTTACCCTGATTTAATGAAGAGTTTTGTTTTCACATTTATCTGTGACAAATATTTTATTAGAACGAAGATTAAATGTAATTGAAACATTTTTAGACAATTAAAACTATAAACACTTTAGTTCCTCCTAATTCATTTTTCAAATCTGCTGCTTATTATGCAATCAGAAATAATATGACTATTTTTCTGTTACTTGGGGAACTGTTTAAACAGTTTACATATTGCAGGAAGCTGCAGCTAAAGCCAGTCTACAACTACTTCAACTTCCAGTAGAACAGGGAGGTGGTCTTGCACTCACTGAAAGTGGATTTCCCAAAGAGGTGGCTGTTGTGAATCTTTCTCAGCTTTCTAGGTCTCCTCCAGTGTGACCAAGTAGGATTTCCTGAGAGAGCTGTATTAATGAAATAATCAAAATTAAAGTTTTATCAGATTTATTTTAAAGAAAGATAGTTCTTCAAAGAAGCCTATTGGGGAATCTTTTTAAAAACATACATACACATAATAATAATTAATATATTATTAATATTATCAATATGATATCAATATATTAGTGTAATATAAACATATGCAAGACTATGAATTCACCAGTTTACCTCCCTTGCATGATGAGACTGTCCAGAAATTGCATTTCATTAAACTTTCTGAGCTCAGCTATTCTGACAACCAAGCTTATGTGTTCAATAGTCAAGCCCTCACTTGTGTTTTTTCCCCCTTAGCAATAGAAATTTCATATGAGTTCATTTTGGTTGAAAAGTATTATTTTTATCTATTCAATAGTTGCTGAATGAATGAGTGAATGATGTTATTTATATAATTTCAAGGAACTAAAAACATGCATGAGCAATCCCACCATGTATATGAGGGTAACACTCATGAGTAAAGTACACTTGACACTTTATAGAGGGCATGCCTCTCTGTAAAAATATTTTATATGTTTATAATGTCTTTTATCTATGGAACTTCATGTTTTAGACATTAGTTAATTCTCAAACACTATTCTAAGGAGGCTGAGTGACATACCCCTCATTTATAGATGAAGAATTTGTAGGTGAGACTGCCTAAGTGTGACTAACTTGAGATTTATTAAAGCCAGTGGCAGGAGACTTGTCTTTGGCCTCATTCTATGTCCATGACCTGCCTTTGACCTTAGGGAAGCTGAGTAGCCTCCTCTTATCCAGCCCCTTTTCCCTTATAAAAAAGGAAGCATTTCTGATTTAATTACCCTCCTTAAAGGAAGTATGATAATTTCGCTGTATAAGCATATTTGGTTTCTAAGCATACAACTAAAGTATTTCTAGCCATTTAGTCCCATTTCTTTTCCTTCACACAGTTCCACAAAGTGCACACCAAGCAGATGGCAGAGAGAAGCACATGGGTTATTTACAGCCAGTACAGTAGACCAGGCATATGTGCTAAGCCCTCTTATACCCGCTCCATGGGAGCCATTAACACATCCATTTAGATGAAAGAGTCCCGGGGTTTTGCCGTGGGCATTTCTGCTACACTCCCTTGAAGCATCACCATCTGCCCTGCCTCCTCCTAGAGGCCTGGCACCCTCCCCTCCTGACCATCCAGTCACAGCCCTGTCTCCCAGATGCCCCTTGCTCACGTAGACACCATGCTGGTAGCAGCTGCTCTGTTTTTTTACTTCAACCAGTTTCACTCTAAGCCTGTTGGACGTCCACCTGAGGACGTAGGAAGCTCTTTAAAAGGCTGCCCTTGGAGCAAGTTCAGACCCATGCAATTCCTTAAATTTTTGAACACTGTCTACATGCTAAAGGGGTCCCTGGACACATTCACTGGGAGCTGGAGCATAGGTTTCTTCCTTTGTGCTTCCTGTGTGCAGTTTCAAGACTGCAGCTTCCTGGTTACCCAGATGACCTGGAGAACCAGCAACTGTCTTTTTGCATCAGATGGACCAAACAATAACTGCCTTTTTCTCCATAGCTCACAAAGGAATTAATGTGCATATTCTTCTTCCTTCTCAAATATTCTCCCTAGGTGAATAATCATATTATATTTATATAGTGGCAATTCAGAAATATTTTCTACCTGAAATGTTTGTTGGGGAGACAAAAGACTTTGAGGATATGGAGTCCAGCCATTTCTGCCTGTTATCTTCTTTAAAATTAAATGCACAAACACACACTTCAATGAGAAGATTATTTTTGATAGTGCATTGTTGGGTCCTAGAACTGAAAGAGTCTGAAAGTTCCATTCAGGTAACCTAGTGTTGGAGCTTTTTTACCCACATGATAGCAATAGATGGTATACTTCTATGGGGCATCACTGTCGTCAAGGTTACCACAGGAAAGTCTTCATTTGTGCCTCACCATCTGTTTCTAAGTGGACAGAGCAAACAGAACCCCATCTTTCTGGTGGAGAAAGAGATGACTTCTCAGATGTGGTTCAATGAGGGCATAGTGAGATATTGACCCTTTTGGTTTCCCTGGCTTGCCCCTATCATGTCTGTGTGCAAATGATATATAGTTTTTAAAACCTGTGTATAAGACTTTACATGTAATTCTAACAAATTGCATCTTAATTGTTCTTTCAAACTATGTAGCCTTTGAATGATGGCTTGTCATCCAGGTGCGCTCAAGTCTCCTCTCATGTGGTGCTATGTTAATCCATATCACTGTTAGGACTGCACACAGTCAGCCCATAGAACCTCTGTGGGTCTGGATCATTGTCCCCTTCAGAACTTGTTTTTGGTTGCAAGAACAGAGACCTGTTAAAGGCACCTCCGGTAAAAAGAGCTTGTTGCTCTTGAGTGGAGAGATCTTATAGAATTTAAGAATAGGGAACAGCAGCAAGGGAGCCCTAGGGAGCCAGAAAGCTGCCGGGAATGGAGCCCATTCTCCATGCCCAAGTGTGTAGTCTGGCTCTTCATGCCCAAGTCTGTAGTCTCTGTGTCATTTCTTTCAACTCCATTCTTCCAGACCTATAGACTAGCTTCCTCAGTTTGCCTAAATAGACCCTGCAGCACCCTAGTGTACATGATCTATGTGAGCTTAACAACCTACAGCTGGCTAGTGTCAGTCTTTCCATTTTCTAACTCTAAATCATTGCCAGTGCAGTCTGATTGGTGTAACATCTTTTTAAGCCAAGCCACACAACTTGAGGTCCCCAGAGAGCAGAGAGGAGAGCCTCCCTTGGGCTAGTTGTTCACCCCTGTCCAGTCATATGCAGCAGACAAGCTATGGTCACATGGCTGCCTGCTAAGCTGTAGGCAGAACAGAGTCCCATTGAAGGGGACAAGGGCGGGGCAGTCACACAAAAGTATATATAGTATAGATGCTTTGAGAGACTGTGTTTCATGGTGCCCTTTTTGGCCCTTTATCCTCAGATAATTCTCTTTGTGAAACTAGATTCTGTTAGAATGAAGAGCGCAGAAGCAATTTGATCCGTATTGTCCAGGATTGACAGTATTTATAGGTCTGAATACTGATAATGTGAATCCCGCCCCTAATCATCTACTACCTATTAGAGCATGTTTAAAGCCATTCTTCTGAATGTAAACTTTATAGCTTAAGCAAAATTAAAATCAGTTTCCTGTATTTCTAATGACTTCGTAAATATAAAGAAATGCACGAATGAAATAATGCATCATTTAAAAAAAAAAAAAAAAACCTCTATCTTGTATGGCTAAAACCGAGGCCCTAGAATGAACAACTAATGACTACTTGCATGTTGAACAAGGGCAGAAGGCCAAGGCCAGCCACATTTGCAACATACATGGGCCGGTGCTGGCAAGGCCTGCTCCCAGGACAAGCGACTCCAGTTGTTCTTTGGTAAACACACTTTTATTCATGGAGGAGCAGTTGCTTGCCAATGTATCATGCAATTATATAGTGAATGGAGAACAGAGGATGCATTGTAGAAACCTTTTTTAAACAAGTAAACAACAGACAGTACATAGGAAAAGGGCCCCAGCTCCATAGTGAGGTCTGCTGAGATTCAGGATTTAGCAAAGCGGAGTATAAATAGGGGTCCAGAAGGACAGAACGCTTTGTTTCCAGCACCTCTTCCTGCAGTGTGCCAGCAGCACTGGTTTCTGGCTCTGCGCACAGGCTGGGTTTGGGGGTGGGTGGGAGCGCAGGGAGCCGGGATGTGCGGGTGCTCCCTGTCACTCTGCGTCCTCCCGTGCCTCAGGAAGAAAAGTCCCCCTGCGGGTTGAGTGTGCGCTTCCTGAGGTCTTACAAGGCACAAAAGCATTTGTGTAAATTTCCCAAGAGGTTAGAATTCGGGGTTTGAGGTAACTTGGGATCAAACAGAGCTGAACAAAACTGTCACAGATTTACAGTTCATGTAGGAGGTGGCAACTGAGTGTTTTTACTGATCAGCACCACAGAATATGCAGTGTTTTTAC
Organism: Muscardinus avellanarius; assembly: GCF_963383645.1. NCBI lineage: Eukaryota > Metazoa > Chordata > Mammalia > Rodentia > Gliridae > Muscardinus > Muscardinus avellanarius. Next base: position 65,638,632 of record NC_137794.1, on the reverse strand, counting down.
CAGACCTACATCAAAAGGATTCACACACCGTGACAGATTGCTTTTGTAATTCTGTTCCGCCAGTGGCCCTGGAATACTCTCAATGAAGGCCTTATGTGAATCAGAGAAGGGTTTTTTTTTTTTTTCTTTTTTTCTTTCTTCACATTCCAGTGACAGCCAGTGGCCCCTTGTTAGTCCTGATTCCATGTGTAAGGAGAGCAGCGTCTACTTCTGTTCCTCTCGGTTCATTATTTGTCCTCTTACTTTTCATAAATGCTTTAGATTTTTTGGGGGGGCGGGGACTGAATCCAGGAGCATTCTATCTATCTCTGAGCTATACCCCTTTTTTATTTTGAAATAGGATCTTGCTAATTTGCTGAGGGTCTCGCTAAATTGCTGAGGCTAGTCTCCAACTCACTATCCTCCTGTCTCAGCCTCCTAAGTACTGGAATTACAAGCATCTGCCTGGCTAAATCTTTAGACCTTAATGTTTAGTCACTTATCACAGGCATCTCTGTTACTGTTATAAACAAGACAGGATTCAGGTTACAAAACAGTTTTGCTACATTTTTATGAGTCTCTCTGAGTTGCAGTGCTCCGACCAGCTTTCAGTAAAAGAATTGTGTGTATTTTTAAGTCAATAAAATTAGTCATTATTGCCCATTTGATGGCAATTAGAAGTAAAACCTAGGTGTCTCTGACTCATGGGGTATACTTTGAATGACATCAGCATTTCTCAAACTTTAGTCATTTGTATACCTTGTGTGCCAGCTATATGACTTAAATATTTGCCCTTAAACTTGTTTTTATTATTCAAATTTTGTACTTAAAAGAAACTTTACATGGCTACCTCAAGTAGAAAACCAGTATCATTTTTACTCAGTGATAATAAGAGATATTCTTGTCTACAGAAGATATCCCTGAGCCTCAAGGCCACATCTCTCCAGAAAGGAGAGTATCGGCAGGCATTACAGAGACAGGCATGCTGGCATTCGCCTGAGACTTTGGTGTTTGAGAAATCTTGAAAAGTACCAAAAAAGGCATAATGCTCTCTCACCTAGGTGTGTTAGGCCCTGGGGTGTAACAAACTCTACCCCTCATTGTTGGACCACACTAGGCCTTATGGTTTTCCTATACCCTGCTCACTTCTTTGTAAATACCCCTTTGTTAAGTTCCCATCAAATTATTATAATCTGAGGGTGACACCTGTCTCTTGCTGGCATCCTGACAGCTGGCGGCTGCATCTGCAGACTTGCGATTGGTCCTTTTGTAACACAGCAAAGCTAACTGGCTCCAGAGGCACTGACCTCTGCCCTCAGCTTTAACTGCAATGTGTTCTGTACCAGTATGATTCCCAAACTTGGGAGTGCTTTAAAATGCCATATGGAGGTTGGGAATATGTAGATTTCTGGGTCTCATCCCTGGACCTACTGACCTAGGGCCACTGGCAATGGCTCTAACTAAGGCCAATGCAGTGATTGACCGTTGCAGGTCACTAGACTCAGAGCATGATCATTTATGGTACTCAGATTTGGGTAGCCTTTCTTTCTTTCTTTCTTTCTTTCTTTTTTTTTTTTTTAAATTTTGTGGTACTGGGGATGGAATCCAGGAGCATTCTACTTCTGAGCTATACCCCCAGTCCTAGTTTTTATTTCTTATTTTGAAACAGGGTCTCACTAAGTTGCAGAGGGCCTCACTAAGTAGCTGAGACTGTCGGTAATCTATGATCCTCCTGTCCCAGCCAACCAAGCACTGGGCTTACAAGCATGCACCACCATGCCCAGAAACCTGGGTAGCCTTTTGAAGATAATTGGTTAAAGGTTACTAGTACTGATTTTGTTGCCATGTGTTAAGTCTTACCTGGGAGTGGATGAATGATCAGGAGAAATACCTTCTGGTTGTAAATAAGAATTACCCCCAAACATAATGCAAACAAGTAAATAAAATGAATCTGAGAAAGAAGGGAATAATAGCTATTTCAATTCCTTGTAAACAACAGTGAACTGAGATGCAGGAGGAACCAGACTCCTCAGGCTCACTGTGGGGTTTTGAAGAGAAGAGACTGTTTTCTATTATCCAGGAGTAAAGCCCTGCAGCTGTCTTTCTGTGGAGTTCCTCATTGTTGTCTGCTAAGAAAAAATTCTTGTAGGCTACCAAAGTATATCTCAAGATATGAAATGTAATTATCTAAATAATGGACACTGTTCTGCTGCAAAAAAAAAGTTATAAATAAGTGCTCTGTTAAAATAAATCTCTTCAGTAGAGTCCTTGTTATAAGCCCATGAAATGCTTAGTCTGTGTCTCTCACTGAGCACGCCCAAGAAAGCATCAGCATTGCACCGGCCCCAGCCCCAGGGAAGGGGAAATCAGAGCTCAGTGCCCTGAATGGAACAATTATGGCATGGGAGACAGTGGATATTGGACAGAGGCCACAAGTTCAAATCTTCCTTGGGCCAAAGAGTCCATTTCTCTTTAGACTGTTGGGAAGATTATTAAATGAGAATGTAAGCTGGGGGCATGTGACATTCTCAGAGGACATCATTCTCTCTCCCCCACATCCTCCCCATCCCCGTCTCTACCAGGACTTACCAACTCAAAACTTTCACATCCCAATCTCAGAACAAAGATAAAAGGAGAGTCAGCAAGTGTATTCATTCTGCAGATTCAGCAGGGCAGACCCCAAGTGCCTCCAGCTACCCTACAATAGGCGTACACAATTATAAAACTGAATTTCTCTACAGTCCCAACCTAGAAGTAATTCATCTCACCTGCAGTAGTGGAACAGGATGCGCGCCAGATCTTTCTTCCCAGAAGTCCAGGGAGGATCACTCTGCTAAGGGCTAATTGCTTGAAAAGGACAGTAAACTGCTTTAACCCTATTTTAACTGCTTTATTCACTTTAAGCCTTTTCGTTTGGGTGACTTAGTGATGTGCTCTTAACTGATGTTGTGGACATTAAGGGAATGACATAGGCACAGGTTCTTTCAGGAGGGCAGCGCTAGCCTGAGGAGGACCCACCTGACCCTGTGGATTATCAGTGACCTTCTCTGGCCACTGTCCAGGCCATCTAGACTGATGCGCCCTGGAGAGAGAAATGGCTCCAAATGGCTCCTGGAGTTATTTTTTTGTTTTTGTTTTTGTGGTATTAGGGATGGAACCCAGGGGCATTCTACCTCAGAGCTATATCGCAGGCCTATTTTTTACTGTTTATTTTGAAATAGGGTTTCACTGAGTTGCAAAGGGAGTTATTTTTTCACCAAAGTTCAAGCACCAGGAATTACACACTTGTGCAAAATGATTTCATCTCTGAACACAAGGTGGTCACAAAAGACAAAGGTCAGTCAGGCGCTGGATTTCCTTTGATCTAAATTAGACACTGCTGCTGAGGGCCCAGGAACCACGCTGGGCTCCTGGAATGGGAAGTGGCTACAAGCAGGTGCAGCGTGGGGAGACCCGTTAGTAAACCATCCCAGCTCCCTGTCCCATCCCATTCCACTTCTACCTTTCCTTTGTTCCTGATCCACAGGGTTTTCTTCCACCACAGGCACTACCCACGGTGGGCTCAGAAGAGAAGGGAAAATGCTAAGAAAAGCAGAAAAACATGTTTGGGGAATCGTGTGAGAACCCCCGCCCTAGGCCTTTTGTTACACGGCTTTCATCACTCTCAGTTCAGTTTTTAGAAAGCCTGTAATTTGATCATTTTAATTTGAGGTTACAAATGACCTTTTTAAAAAGGCAGTTGCTTGAGCGGGGCGATGACGCATTACATGATCAGTGATCTGAGTGTATGAGTTAATTCCATCAGATTGGCTCCATCAGCCAAGGTGAGGAGGCTGTGGGTGAAAGGTGGTGAGTAGATGAAGGCCACCCCTGGAGGATGTGTGACAATGTGAAGCCAGAAAGAGGACCAGAAAGGGGAAGTGGGTGGGGTGAGGAGAAAGGAACTTGGACCACTCAGACCCTTGTTCCTTAGAACTAGAAGTCAGAGCAGTGGTGATTGGATTCTGCACAAAGACTGGTTGGGTAAAGCAGCCTGCTACTTAATACCAAAAGTAGCACGGTCCGTCATGGATAGGATTCCCATATTTAACAAATAAAAAATGCAGGTTATCCACTTAAATTTAAATATTAGATAAATAATGAAACACTTTGGAAAGAGGTACTAGATATTGAAACCAGGAACATTCTACTTCTGAGCTATACCTCTAGCCCTTTTTATTTTTTATTTTGGAACAGAGTCTTACTAAGTTGCTGAGGCTGGACTTGGACCTGCGATCCTCCTGTGTCAGTCTCCCTAATACTGGGATTATAGTCATGTGCCACTATGCCCAGCTCAATGAAACTTTTTTTTTTTTTTTTTTGTATTGAGGATTGAGCTCCAGCATTCTACCTCTGAGCTACAACCTCAGCCCTATTTTATTTTGATTTTGAAACAGAATCTCACTATTCCGTGAGACTATCCTTGAACCTGTAATCCTCTTGTCTCAGCTTCCCAAGTACTGGGATTACAGCTGTATGCCACCACACCCAACTCAACTGAAACATTTTTAACACAAATATGTCCCAAACTGTTTATCAGAAATTTAAACTTAACCTGACATCCTGAATTTTATCTGGTGGTATTCATAGGGCCGAGCACCTGGCATTTGGCAGTTCTGTGGGAACTTTGGAGATGGGGAAGCCAAGGCTGGAAGAGATGGGATAGTAGTTGACAGCTTCTTAGTTGGTGGAGAAGGCTTCCAAACTGGCGTTTCTACCTCTTGACTGTCATGGAGAATGCATTGTAGGACCAAACTGCCAGGTTACAAATGCACTTGATCCATCTGGTGTTGTCTCAGGATGGAAGTGAGGCCACAGGGGGCTTCATTCTCTGCACAGCCTTTTAGGTGGACTAACTCAGGCTGAAAGAGGCTTCTGGAGGCGAACCCTTGGGTTGGGGTGAAGGCAGAGGTGCCAGGTGGTGACTCAAGTCACAGAAAACATAACCAGGAAGCCTGGAGCAGATCAGGTCTCCTAAGTCCTCACTTTCTACCTTGTGGCACCAGCGTAGCAGACTCTGATGAATCCTCCAAGTTTCCACAGGGCACTACAGCACCACATGTGGGAAGGGCCATACCCTGCTTGTCAGTCATGGCCCGGTCTTTATTTTTGTTAAATTAAGTACCACCTGGGCAGCTCCTTCTTACCAAGAGACTGGGTTACGTTTGCTATCACAGCTAACAAAGACCAGGGATCAAAGCTTAAGGCTACACCACTTGTGACACTGGACGTAATACAGGCCATGTTACATATGTCCCCCAAACCCGCTACTCAGTAGGAAAGAGAAACCTAAAGTCTTGTTACCTTCTGGCTTGAAAAAAAAAATATTCAATGGCTTTACAGTTTAGTATCCCATTATTATCTGGACAGAAATGTAATAGAGCAGTTGTCTTTTGTGTATGAGCTTCCCAAGAGCCCTGCAGTGTTGGGGGTGGAGGACACTCAGGGAGAGTGAAGGGAAGTGCTCAGGGCTGGCATGTAGAGGCTACACACCCACACACACACTCCCAGGGTGAAGGTTTTATGGTCACAGGAGACTGGGGCTTGCCCCAGAGCATGATTTTGCCAGTTTTTTTTTTTTTTCCTGAATCCTTAAATAAAGCCTCTCCGTATTTTGTGTGTGTGTGTGTGTGTGTGTGTGTGTTACTGGGGGTGGAACCCAGAGGCTTTCTACTTTCTACCTCCAGGCTATACTCCCAGACCCTTTTTTTTTTTTTTTTTTTTTTTTTTTGGTGGTACTGGGGTTCCTGGAAGCCCTTCTACCTCCAGGCTACACTCCCAGACCTATTTTTACATTTGTATTTGGAAACAGGGTCTCCTAAGCCAGCACCCACGGCTGGCTTCGGACCTGCGCAATCCTCCTGTCTCTGCCTCCCAAGCGCGGGGATTACAAGCGTGCGCCACCATGCCTGGCCTCCCAGACCCATTTTATATTTTATTTGGAAACAGGGTCTCACTAAGTTGCTGAGAGCCTCACTAAGTAGCTGAGGCTGGCTTCGAACCTGTGGGATCCTTCTGTCTCAGCCTCCCAAGTGTGGGGATTACAAGCGTGCGCCACCACGCCTCTCCATATGTTTAAAGGGGGTCTTTTTTTTTTTTTGTCTTTTTGGACTGGGGATTGAACCCAGGGCTGTGTCCTTGCCAGGCAAGCACTCTGCCGCTGAGCTACATCCCAGGCCAAGCCTTTCAGTATTTTCAGCACTTTGTTTCTACTTGGATTTTAAATCCACAGGAATGAAATATCCTTTTAAAGTTTATTTGGTTTAGTTTAGCAGCTTTCAACATAAATTGTGGATGTGAGGATAAGAAGACTCCAATGAGACCAGTAGCTGTGTCCACACTGTCTTATCCCTCCAGTATGTTAGCACGTGGGAAACTATTTAGAGGTCATACAAGATTATCCATGGGAAAGATGATGCTCTTTGTTCTCCTTTCATGGAGTTTGCTCGATTTCTGATTGGATGGATATTTCTTGGTGTTTCCTTGAAAAGCAAAACATCCTGTATTAATGTGACATGGTTTCTTTGGGAAGCTGAAATTTCATGTGTGCCTGCCTTCCACAGATGATGATGATTTGTGGTACTAGGAATTGAACCCAAGGTATTCTATCTCCAAGTTACACCCCTCGGCCCTATTTCATTTTATTTTTTAATTTGAAACAAGGTCCTGCTAAGTTTCTGAGGCTGGCTTGGAATCGGTGATCCTCTTGTCTCAGCCTCCCAAGTACTGGGATTACAGGCATCCACCACCATACCCGCAGATTATTTCTTCAGGTAACTCTACATATGCACTGTTGGCTGAAGAAATAAAATTATCCTTGACAAGTTTTTTTTTTTTAAATCTCAAGAGTGATGGCGTTAAACATTAGCTACTCAAAGCCATAGGCAAAGACACACTATTGTCTATTCTATCTCTCTGTCTTTCCCCATCTACGCTCAGGAATCACTGGCTCAAAACATTGTGAAGTGGGCCACTTCCTTCCATGAACTTTACAGTTCTCATGCTTAACCCCACTGCATAGGTCAGAGAATGTGAAATAGAATAGAAAAGCAAAAAGCTGAGGCTAGATGAGGAATGCAAGTGGCCAGGAGGATCTGATTGGTTTTGTAATTGACAGTCCTCAACTCAAGAGTGGCTTAAGAATGAACAACCTTCTTGGACATTTATTAATGTTATCTCTTGATTTAAAGAAAAAGATTTGTGCAGTGAAACTCTACTTTCAGAGTCAAGCCATAAAAGGCATAGTTTGGAGGGGAAGAGCTTTTAATGAGGCCCAAACATTTGAAGTGATTGGAGTAATATTTTTTAGAGGAGCCAAATAAATGTGTATCCCTGAAAGGCACCTGATTTGGAAAATTTTATTATTATTATTATTTTTTTTATTTTTTATTTTTTTTTTTTTTGGTGGTACTGGGGTTCCTGGAAACTCTTCCACCTCTGGGCTACACTCCCAGACCTGTTTTATGCTTTTTTTTAAATTTGGAAACAGGGTCTCTTAAACCAGTGTGGCTGGCTTTGAACCTGCACGATCCTCCTGTCTCTGCCTCCGAAGCATGGGGACTACAAGCGTGCGCCACCATGCCCAGCAGAAAAAATCTTAAAAAGAAAATTATCAGGTAGCCAAGATCAGTGTTGAGAGGGTGAAGTAGTGATGTGCACTCAGGACCGTTTAGTGGAAAGCAGCAGATGGAGGATTCCGTGAACAGTTCCCAAAGCAGGCAGGTCCTTTTGACTAGTGAAAAGTGGATAACAGTGAGGCTGCTAAATATCTGTTTCACTCACTTCAAGGAATTGCAGCTGGATCTTACCCTTGTTCTAATACCAAATTTTACAGTCTCCTAGCCAAGAAAAACATTAAATGATTGAGAAATCTAGAAGTGTTACCCAGTTACTTCAAGACCTGCTGTACGTCCATCTTGGTAGTAAGTCAGTGGTTAAGTATTGCATTAATTGATTTGGGATGTATGTATAGTTTACCTGCCAAGTAGGCTGCAAACATTTTGAATGTGAGATGGTGTCTGCTACTGTCTTCTCTTTTATTCTCATTGTCACCTACCCAGTATCTGGTACCCTGTTCAGTCACCTATTACAAAGAGATCTCTTGCAGGGGCCCAACAAATTCATGTCGGGCAGAAAAGAAAGCTTTGCTGGGCAAGATGGTGCGTGCCTATAATCCCAGCACTTGGGAGACTGAGACAGGAGGATCACAGGTTTGAGGATCGCCTCAGCAAGTAGTGAGACTCTCATCAACCTAGTGAGACCCTGTTTTAAAGTTAAAATAGGGCTGGGGTGAAGGTGGGAGATAGATTGCCCCCGAGTTCAATCCCCAGTGCCACAACAACAACAAAAGCAGCAGCAGCAGCAGTAGCAAAGCGGTTTTCTGACTCTTCTCAGGCAGGCCGTCTCCAGAACATTGTGTATATCTCTGGTCCCAGTGAAGCGAGAGGAAGGAAACACAGTGCACAACCCAGGCATCACGTTTGTCAGTGTCTGATGTGCTTACTATTTCCGTTATTGCCTCCTATTTTTTTTCTAGTGTTATCTAGTGCTGTTGCAGCCCCCTGCAATTATTGTTAATTCAGTGAATGACATTCCCAGCTACGACTAAGTGACTGGTGTGGAAGTTCTGTTGAATTTTGGTATCCCAGCACAACCCAATCAATAATTTCCTCAGCCAACAAATTTCTCTCCCTATAAATATTTGTTCAGTTAGACTACTTGTCACATGAATTAGCATTTCTTCTGCTTCAAGGCAACAAAGCAAGGGCTACAGGGGGGAAAAATGGAGAAGTCTCTTGAAAAGCCACCTAGTCATAAATAAAACATGCACCTTGGCTGCAGTGGAAATGGTTTACATCAGAATGTCTAAATGCAATACCCTGTAAACCCAAAGTGCCAAATGGGAGGTGTCCGCCAGCCCAAGGACTTCCTCTGCTGCCTGAGGTTGGCGTTTGCACATTACAGGTAGCACGGACAGCCTGTTTTCAGGTCATTCAGGAGCAACACCAGGCACTCTGCAGCTAAGCGCAGGCATCCCCTGACATCTGTCACTGAGTGACTAGTCGGTAGTGTTTTGGATCCTGTTCTTTGCTGGCAGAGGTCTTTTTACTCTCTGTGAAGCATTAGATGACATATAAAGGAATGCAGGATTATAAAATGATTAAGTATGCAGCAGCAAATTCTTCATGGAGGAGATTGTTAAGCTTAAAATTTGGGTTCATCGTTCTCTTTGCAAGTCATAGGATTTAGGCATTTGCCACTTAGGCTTGTCTCTACAGCAGTGCCCTTGGCATCCTTTCCACTGTCCAGAGGATATCAGCCATCTGACATTTGGCTTCCCATGAGAAAAGCTGAGGTGAGACCCACAGGCCTGGGCAGGACAGGGTTGAATGGGAAGCTGGGTCCCACGCAGCACTCCACGCAGGGTTTCATGCCTCCCAAGTATAACCTCTTCCTCAGGAATTCAGCCTCATCCTGCTTGCAGCTCTATTCCCATTTAGCCTTGGTATTTTGGGAAGTCAGTGAATATTATTAACTTGTGCTCTAAAGACACAGAAGGAGGCTGGGATGGATTTGGGAAGCACGGCTGCAGTAGCTCCCGTTTTAGACGATTGTAAATGCCTTCTGTGTGGGTCTCTCTCCTCCCTCCAGCACGCTGTGTCTGCCCCTTTGCTGCACTCCCACGAGGACAACTCCCACGAGAGCCTCCCCCCTCTGTAATGAGCAGAAGAGCCCTGTCCTCTCCTCCCCCTGTCTTGTCTACCGCGGGCTATGACCTGTGCCGAATTTTTAGCACTTCCGGGGTAGCGTCTCATTACTTGAAAGAAAATTAAAAAGCATTTTACGTTGCTTATTACAGATCATTAATTGAAGCTCCCCTAAACCTGAGTAATTTATCCTCATTGATGTGTGCATAACTCCTATTAACATTAATAAAGTTGTTTAGAATCAAAGAGCCAGCAGAAACCTATAATAAGAGGATCCATTTTGATCCTGCTTCACAAAGTGACTCAAACCCACAGGGCATCGACAAGCATTTTAAAGATAATTTTACAACTCCCTTTTAAAAGTTGAGTAATTACCGAGTCTATCAGAGCACACTCATCATGCCCTTCAGAATAAACCTCCATGGCTGTCATCCATGCAGACCTGCCCTGCCCAGATTGGGAGTTGCACGGTCTGCCCATATTTAATCAGGTGTCTGTGTTGGAGATGCACATTCGCAGGAGGAGCTGGAATGTTTGGGAGGCTTAGAAGTAACCAGAGTGTAGTGGGTGGAGACAGCACAGGAGCAGCAGGATGAGAAGCAAATTCACAGTCAGCCACAAAATTGAGCCAAGTAAATAGAGGTGCGTGTTCACCTCAGCCATTTGTGCCCAGCCTACCCGGGTGGTTATTCCTATAACATCATGAAAGAAAGAGCTGTGGATGGGGGACTCTAATCCAGAATCTGTGACACTGTCTGAACATTCCATTTAATCATCCCTACTGTGGCAGGACTACAGAGATCTGAAAATATTGTAGTGTAGGTATTTTGTATGTAGAAAATATCCTTAACCTTTCATATGAAATCCAAACACTGGGAGTTCCAGTGTGCTTTCTCCATCCTGTGTGTGTTCAGTCATTCATTCACCTTAACAGTCAACAAGAGAAACCATCTCCATGAACACCTCTCATCACCAGCTGCTTCCCTCCCCCACCGCTCTCTGCACCCCCTCTTCTGTATGAATTAGGGCATTCATTTATACAGATATTTCCAGTATTTGGAAAATGAGCTCAGTTTATGAAAGCAACAAGAGCTATTTGTACATTTATGTCTGATTTGGACATAATGGTTGATATCTTTTCATTGCCCTTTAGTCTTTTCTTAGAAATTGTAAATTTTAGCTGGGCGCATTGGCACATACCTATAATCCCTGTACTTGGGAGGCTGAGACAGGAGGATCACAGGTTCAAGACCAGCCTCACTAAATTAGTGAGATCCCTCAGCAATTTAGTAAGACACTGTTTCAAAACAAAAGTAACAGGGTTGCAGGTATAGCTCAGAAGGCCTCTGGGTTCAATCTCCAGTAAAAGAGAGAGAGAGAGAGAGAGAGAGAGAGAGAGAGAGAGAGAGAGAGAGAGAGAGGAAGAGGAGAAAAGAAGAAGAAGAAGAAGAAGAAGAAGAAGAAGAAGAAGAAGAAGAAGAAGAAGAAGAAGAAGAAGAAGAAGAAGAAGAAGAAAGAATGGAAGGAAGGGTAAATTTTATAAAACTCAGTTATTTTCAAGTATTGCTTTTTTATAATACTTTCTAAAAGGGAGAAAAAGAAAACTGTGAGTTAATTTTATAGATGTTCGAAGTGCTGCTTGTGATTGAATCATCTCCCTAGTGGCTGGCAGCTTCTCACCTCGTTTTGCCCTTGCGATGTCACTGAACCTCCCAGAACCTCGAGTTCCCTCTAGTCTTGTCTGGGGCTGGAAACGTGTGTACTCATTTCTGTAATTGTTAATCTGCATATTCTGCAGAAGAAAAAAGAAGGGAAATAATGCTTTATGCACTCTTTTCCAACTCTTTATTTTTTTTCTTAAAGAATAAATATCCACTCAACAGAAGGAAGCAACACTGTCTATTAACAGGGAGGGGAGCACTGGAAGGATAAAAACAAGCCTGGACTACTTTACACTTGTTCTTCTCCGCAGTGCTGGAACTGGGTCAGGATTATCCTTGTTTTACAAATGAGGGAGCTGGAGCCTGGGCTTTGAAGCTAGCCTTTCTCTGGGCCACACATCCAGGGAGGGTCTGAGCCCAGATGGGGGTGGGAGCTCTGAGGGCAGCGCTCCTCCCCAGCTGCCCAACCTGCCTCCAGATAGATCTCACTGAGTTGGGACTCAGTGTCACCCCGTGGGTCTTTTGTTCTCAGAGACCTAATTTGACCCTCTGGTACCTAACAGGATGCCTGGAGCATGACAGATATGCAATAAATATTTGTTAAGTGAATGAATTGTCATAGCCAAAGAATTCATTATAATTTGTCACTTTGTTCTGGTGACTGCCCTTGGCCACTGCCGAATCTATTTTGAAACCACTTTGCAAGTGAGTTGAGATATATATATATATATATATCATACACACACACACACACACACACACACACACACACACATACACACACATTTTTTTAAAATAACATTACCAGATTTTTGCCATTCGTGGTGGTGGTGTCAGAGGTCTCTATGGGTCTTCAGCAAATCACAGATACATGGCAGAAGTATTATAGGTATCTCTTCTCTTTGATTTAAACTCATTTAAAAGTTTGTTTATATTTTCCTGACTTTAAAGTTTTCATTATAGAAAATGTGGTGAGATATGAGGAAAATAAAAATATCTCTTAATCAATACTGAGATAGAAATGTTAAGATAAATTTATTTACTGTATTGTGTGCATGTGGCACATATATATTATATAATATTTATGGTATATCATATATGTATGTGCTTTTGATCTTCATTCATTATTAAATTATAATCATTTTCTGATGTGATTAATAGCTATGAAGTTTTCTAATATGTGATCAGACTAATTTATCTAGTCATTTACCATCCTACTACTATATAATCAAGTATTGTCATAGTTAATGAGTAACACTGTTATGAGCATTCTGGTATCAAAATATTTGCTTATTTCTCTGTTTATTTCCTGATGAAAGGATTAATAGACTTGACTAAGGAAAATATAAGGCTTATATACATTTTTAAAAATCCTAAATAAAATTAAAAGCAAAGCAACATTAGAAAAAAAATGTTTTCCACCAGTATATTAAAATTCTTAAACCTCCACGTTTTGGTGTCCTTTCACCCAGCCTAATTTCCCTCACATTTTCAAGGAGGCATTCATCTTGGCTTCTGAAGCACTGTACTGGTATCTCATTTGGTACTTTATTGTTTTACTTCACACTGGGCAGCAGGTTCTATTCTCCTCCACTGGGACTTCCCTTGAATTCTCTGACTCTTGTCATTAATAAGACAGTCTCTGAACAACCTCCATATCTCTTTTGGAAACCACTTTTTTTTTTTTTTTGGTGGTACTGGGGTTCCTGGAAGCCCTTCTACCTCCGGGCTACACTCCCAGACCTATTTTTACATTTTTATTTGGAAACAGGGTCTCCTAAGCCAGCGCGCATGGCTGGCTTCGAACCTGCGCGATCCTCCTGTCTCTGCCTCCCAAGCGCGGGGATTACAAGCGTGCGCCACCACGCCCGGCCTGGAAACCACTTTTTAAAAAGGCAAATTCAAGCTACTGTGCACCATGCCGTGCACAAGAGAAACTGTTTAAAGTATGAAGTTGCTCCCCACCATTGAAATCCTTCCGGTCTACTTGGCAGCAAGATGTGACCATGTGGTAGATAAACCTAGATACAAGATGTATTAAAGACAATAACCAGAAAATTTTTCTTATCCAGCTTCCTTCTTCTTTGTTTTCTGCTATTTCATGGGCCTGTGCCTTCAGCATACCTGAATTTACTGGTCACTCTCTTTCCCATGAGATGATTTGAATCTACATGGTGGAGTTGTATCATTAAGAGTGTGTGTGTGTGTGTGTGTGTGGTACTGGGGTTCCTGGAAGCCCTTCTACCTTGGGGCTATACTCCCAGACCTATTTTTTTATTTTTTTATTTTATTTGGAAACAGGGTCTCTTAAGCCACGGAGGCTGGCTCCAAACCAGCATGATCCTCCTGTCTCCGCCTCCCAAATGCGGGGATTACAAGCGTGTGCCACCATACCCGGCTGTTAAGGGGTTTTTTAAACCCATATAGTGGCCACGATGACAAGGTTCCTGTCTGTTGGGTTTGCTGTTGTGTTCCCAGCTCTCAGAACAGGGTCTGGCACGTGGTATTTACTCACACAGTACTTACTGGATATATGAATAAAAGTATGCAGTTTTCTTCAAATGAAGTCACCAGTGGAACAGTTGAGAATAAGATTGGCTGTAAACACTGTCCGTTCCAAGAAGAGTTCGTGGTGGTCAGGAGCCAGAACTTTAATGTCAGACCAATGGGACTTTCAAGCCCAGGTCTGCAATTCATGAGGTTTGTAATCTGGAGCGAGTTAGTTGATTTCTTCCTGGTTCAATTCTTCAGCTAAAAAAAACAGGGGTGGAACCTCTTCCTTTGAGTTGTTACTTAGCATAAAGTGAGGCCTTCCCCATGGAGCCTAGCACAGAACGGAGCACATAATATGTATTCAGTATATGTCAGCTATTAATACTTATAAATTTTTATTGATTGTCAAACTTCAACCTATCCTCAGGAACCTAGAAATAAAAACTGAGTCATGCTGAGAAGTAATGAGTAGCCTTTGAAGTCAGATCTCCCTGGCTCTGCCACTCTAAGTCACTTAACTACTCTACTCTTTAGTCTCTTTATCATGAAACAGGACTCATGACTAAATGGGATGATGTATACAGAGTGCCTAATAGGAGGCTGGGGATGTAGCTTAATGGTAGAGTTCATATGAGAGACCCTGGACTCAGTCCCCACTATAAAAAATAAATAAATAAAAAGCCAGGCACTTTAATCTCAGTATCTCAGTACTTCAGAGGCTGAAACAGGAGGATCACCATTTCAATACCAGCTCCAGTGACTTAGTGAAACCCTTAGCAACCTAGTGAGACCATGTTTTTAAAATAAAAAATAAAAAAGGGTGGAGCTTAGAGGTAGAATGCCCCAGGATTCAATCCCCAGTACCAAAAACAAAACAACACAAAAATCCTAATATGTTTAGTAAGTGTTCTTTCCCTTTCTCTGTCAGGGTTTAATCAGAACACTTTTCTGTTTGTAATTTTACTACCAAGTATTTATGTCACTTTCTCCAATGCAGTAGCCTTCAATTTTTGAGACCCTGGGCTCAGTCCCCACTATAAAAATAAATAAATAAGAAGCCAGGCACTTTAATCTCAGTATCTCAGTACTTCAAAGGTGGAAACAGGAGGATCACCATTAAATATTTTTATCACTAGTGCCACAAAGATTTTCCTTCTGTGACATAGAATGGCGTGACATAGAATGTAATAACATCTGTATATAACAAGTCTATCATAGGCATGTATAATTGAAAACATTCTCAATAAATTAATGTAAAATAATGCTATAGACTTGCCTGTATCCATTTGAGATTAACGCATTGGCACGGCTAGTGTCTCCTGAGGTGTCTCCGTTGATAAGTGGCTCTCTCCTCCGCTTTGCGTTGTCTGTATCCACAGTTATTTACTCCTTGCTTAAGAACACTGTTAGTATTGAATTTGGGCTCACTCTCATGACTTCATCTTTAACTTTATTTCCTCTTTAGAGACCCTGTCTCCTAAGGTATACGGAGTTTAGGGCTTCAGCATACAAATACTGGTGGGACATAATTCAGTTCATAACAATGCCCTTGATATTATCCCTTTGGTTTCATTATAGAAAATTCTGGGCACAACCAACTACATTTGCGACCCACTGAGTTGAACAGAGACCACAGGCTGAGAGTCACTGCGCTCATGGGTCCAGTTAGTTTACCTGGTTGGGGGAAATCGGCACCAGCATTAAGATTTGCCTGTGACTGACTGTGGAGATGGCCACTGAGACACCAAACACAAGAAGGAGAGTAAGAAGATCAGAGTATACAGCCTTCTGTGCACTCAACAGTTACATTAGCCTGGGATTGACAAACATTTCCTGCAAAGGGTCAGGCAGTAAATGTTTTCATCTTCCTAGGCCATGTGGTCTCTGTTTCTTCCTCTGTCCCTGTATTTTTTTTTTTTTTTTGCAGTACTGGAGATAGAACCCAGGGTCATTTTACCTCCAAGCTACACCCCCAGCCCTATTTTTTATTCTTTATTTTGAAACAGGGCCTCACTGAGTTGTACAGGGCCTCACTAGTAGCTGAGGCTATCCTCGAACCCTGATTCTCCTGCCTCAGCCTCCAAAATGCTAGGATTACAAGCATGCGCCACCACGCCCGGCCCTGTTAATTCTTAATTGATTATCATATTTGACTTTTGTGATTTATCTCGATTTTTGGAAGGAAAACCTTTGTGGTACTAGTGATAAAAATATTTATTTAAAGATAAAAATTCTTTAAAGACCAAATGTTATTTTCTTATTGGGGAGAACTCTTAACTGGGGACAGGAGACACACAAAATCATTGTGAAGTCAGAAGTAAGGTTAGCCTCTGAAAATAAGCACAAGAACAATAGAGCTTGAGTTTAAGAAAAAGGTCCAAGACAAAAAGACTTGAAGACAGTAGACTCAATATTAGGCTCATTAGGGAGACGGAGTAAACAAAGAAAGGCCCAGATTTCTTCGGAGTCAAGGGAGTGCAGCTGGGTTCCAGGTCCCAGGCCTTCTTCTGGAGGTGAGGGTGAGCTGACTGAGGGTTCCTCCTTAGAAGGCCACATCCTCCACAGCCCTCTCATGGCCCAGAATATGTGCGGCTGTCTCACTTCCTGTGCGGGCCACCTGCTGTCCCAGGGTGCTGCTCTCACTGCCAGGTGCCTCTCCTTAGCAGAGGGTCCAGACAACACAGCTGTCCCAACAAGCCAGTCTGGCCCCGCAGTGTCTACACACCAGAGGATTTATTTCAGTGCTCACAAGGCAGTGTGTGGCGCACGGGTCTATGACAGTGTGTAGACTCAACCAGAGTCAAGAGACAGGAGGATTGGGTTCATGGCCAGCCTCAGCTACTTAGTAAGGCCCTCCACAACTTAGTGAGAGCCTTTTTCAAAATAAAGAATAAATAATCGGGCTGGGGGTATAGCTCGGAGGTAGAATGTCCCTGGGTTCCATCCCCAGTACCACAAAAATAAAAAATAAATAAATAAAAGAGAGAAGGCCTAGCGGAAGGTAGAGGTCAAGCTGCCCCAAGACTGAGGGACAGACTCTTCCCTCCTTGCCGTGTGAGGCAGGCTGGGACTCTGGCCTGACCCTGTATATTCCAAAGAAGGGCTTCCAAAGAACCCAGAAGTTCCTAAAGGCAGGACTGGGGTTCTGGGATCATTCTCAGTGTTTCAGACAGTCTGAGGGGAATTATCCACTTATCCATGGCACATCTATAGAAGCAGGAGAGCTGCTCTCACATAGTAACCCTAGAAGGGAAAATGTCAAGTGTTTACCATGTGCCACAGAAAGAAAATACCATTTCCCAGGGCTTCCATCTAGGGATTCTGTAGACTGTAAACCAGAGTCCCAGGAAACTGTCTTTGCTGTGCATAAAAAGACTGGGTTTGAATGCCCAAATCTTCACCTAAAGAAACAGTAAAATTAAAATGATGTGCACTATTTTATTTTGAAACTGCTTCATGTCATCCTAACATATAATAATAAAATAGCTTTGGCATGGCCGTCATCTTAAATGAATAAAAAACACAATTTAATGAAATGGCACTTTTAAGCTTTTAGCACAGCAAATTTTTGAATTATCTTGCTTAAATTAAATTGCTGTGCTCTACTTAGAAGAGCTCTGTTTTGTTTCTGATTTCATTGGGTTAACCCCAAGATTGCCTTTCTAAGATTTTTTTTTTTAATTGAAGTATATCATTCATGCAAAGAGGTGCACAAATTGTTAAGTGCACTGATAAGGAATTTTTCACAAAGTGAGCAGCACTCTTTGGTAAGCAGCAGCCAGATAGAGAATATCACTTAAACACTCGGAACCCCCTCAGGCCCCTTCCCAAACCCTACCCACCCAGCTTCCACCAAGCGTAACTTGTAGCATGCCTTTTAACAACAAAGCCTGGTTTTATCTACTATGAACGTTGTGAAAATAAAACCATACCCATGTTGTTATAAGCCACCGTTCATTCCCATTGCTCTATTATGATATTGTGTGACTAGATCAAAATTCACTTGGCCTTTCTATTGCAGGTAGGCTTTTGAGTTATTTCCAGTTTGGGGCTATTACCAGTAGTACTGCTGGGACCATTCTTGTGCATGTCAGTGGGTGAGCAGGGGTCATATTTCTGTAGGATTGATTCTAAGGTGGTGAGATCCTGAGCCTTGGGCTCTGTGTGTGTGCAGCCTTTATGTAGAGTGTCCGTTCACAGTTGCCTCCCCTCCGCAGTGTATGAGAGGCCCATGTGCTCCCACATCCCTAGCAACCCTTTCTGGCGTCTGTCCTTCTCATTTTAGACAATCTGGGAAGTGTAGATAGTAGTGCATTATAGTTTCAATTTGCTTTTCTTTGATGACTGACTTAGAATTGTTTTATATTTATACACCATTTTCTGTTTGTCTTCTCTACTAATTGCCCATTTGTTGTTGTTGTTGTTTTTGTTGGAGCATCTATTTTCCTTATTAATCTGCAGGAGTTCTTTGTCAGATATATGTGCTGTAGCTATGGCTTCCTCTCTGTAGCTTTTCTTTTGAATGTGTTGGTGTTGTTTGATGAGGACAGTCTTAGTTATAGTAGAGTCAAAATTATGTTTTTCCTTCACAGTTAGCACTTTTTATATTGTATTTTTTAAATCTTTACATATTGCAAACTATGAAGGTACTGTATGTGTTGTTTTCTAAAAGTTTTATTATTTTACCTTTCACATTTAGTTCTACAATCTACCTGGAATTGATTGTTGTATGGTATAAGGTAGAAATTAAGATTCTTTTTTCTTTTTCTTTTTTTCCCTTTGTAATAGATATTGAACCCAGGGACATTCTACCTCTGATCTATATTCTCCCCCCTGTTCTATATTTTATTTTGAAACAGGGTCTTCCTAAGTCACTGAGGGCCTCACTAGATTGCTGAGGATGGTCTCAAACTAGTGATGCCCCTGTCTAAGCCTTCCAGGTACTGGGATTAGAAGCATAGGCTACCATGCCAAGCTAAGATTCTTTTTTTATGTAGATATTAAATGTATTTATTTGCTATGGCCATTGTAACAATGTACAACAAACTGTGTGGATTAAAACAACAGAAAGTTGCTCTCTCATGGTTCCAGAGGAAAGAAGTCCAAAATGAAGGTGTCTATAGAGCCATCCTCTCTCTAAGGAAGAACCCTCCCCTGCCTCTTCCCCGCTTCTGGTGGTGGCTGGTAATTCTTCCTGTTCTTTGTTTCACAGCTACACTGGTCTTTGTCACATCATCCCATACCTTTCTTCCCCAGGTATCTTTGTCTCAATTTCTTCCTTGTTTTAGGGACACTAGATTCAGTGGATTTTAGGCCCACCCTAATCCAGTATAACCTCATTTTAACTACATCTGTGGCAACCCCGTGTGAACAAATAATGTCATATTCTGAGCTACCTGGAGGTTAGGACTTCAACATATCTTTTTTGGGGACACAGTTCAACGCACAACGTCCAGTGAATCCAGCACCATTTATTGAACTTCAGCGTCATCTTTACATGAAGTAGGTGACTGTCTGGGTAGCTCTGGTTTTGGACCTTCAATCTTGTCCTATTGGTCAATTTGTCAATCCTTGCATAAATATTACTCCTAATTACTCCCATTCTATAATGAATTTTGATATCTGATAAAAAACATTCCAGATCTGGTGAGTTTTTTTTTTTTTTTTTTTTTTTTTTGGTTTGGGATTTTCTTGACTTTTGGACCTTTGCATTTTCCATATAAATTTTAGAAGCAACTTGTTAATTCTACCAGAAAAAAAAGTTTATTTTATTTAATTTTTTTATATTTATTTATTTATTTGGTGGTACTAGGGGTAGAACCCAGGGGCTTTTTACCTCCGGGCGATACCCCCAGACCTGTTTTCTATTTATTTGGAAACAGGGTCTCACTAAGTTGCACAGAGCCTCACTCAGTAGCTGAGGCTGGCTTCGAACCCGTGCGATCCTCCTGTCTCAGCCTCCCAAGCCTGGGGTTTACAAGCATGCGCCACCATGCCCAGCACAAGTATTTTTTTTTTTTTTTAAGAAATGAAATTACATTGAAGATTCAATTTGAAAGGAAATTGATGTCTTAAATGTTGACTTCCATTCCATGTAGGAAAACTCTTTATTATTTTGTCTTTGTTAATTTTGTTTATTGTTTTCAGTGTACAGATCTTCCACATCTTTAGTTGGACTTATTCCTAGGCATTGGGTATTCTTTTGATCGATATTTGACTTGATGAAATAAAACAGCAAAAAGGGAAAAAAAATAAAGCTTTGTCAAGCTTATTCTCATTATTAAGGAATTTTTTCAAGTTTATCAAGCTAACAGGACTGAGATTTAAATCACAGCCTCACTGACTCCAAACAGAGCTGGGCAAATATATCAGTTACTACTTCTAAAATGAAATTTTTATGAGAGGCAACTTGGCTCAAAATATGGAGTCTCAGGGATGGTTAAAATGGGGTCTTGGAGCTAGGCATGATGGTGCACGCTGGTAATCCAAGCATTTGGGAGGCTGAGATAGGAGTATCACAGTTCAAGGATAGCTTCAGCTACTTAGTGAGTCCCTTTGCAACTCAGTGAGACCTTGTTTCAAAATAAAAGAATAATAAAAAAAAATAGGACTGGTGATGTAGCTCAGAGATAGAATGCCCCTGGATTCTATCCCCAGTACCTCAAAAAAGGGGGTCTTGGTGGAAAAAAAGTCGAGGAGGCACATGGCCACCAGTGTTCCAACATCAAGAACTTGCACACAGCTGGAAGAAATGCTGGGACAAGACTGAGGTGTTAGATCGGGTTGGGGACTAGATCTGGGATTGTCAGTGTTTTTAAAATCTTAGAGTTATCCAGAAGTACCAGTGGGCAGGCAGCCGGCCACAGCGGTGAGAGTTTGTCTTCTCCTTAAATAAGAGCTCTTGTGTTCTACTTGTATCTAATATATCAGAGGTTAAGCCAGGTGTGGTGGCGCACACTTATAATCCCAGTACTTGAGAGGCTGAGACAAGAGGATTGCAGGTTTGAGGACAGC
The DNA here is from genome assembly GCF_963383645.1 of Muscardinus avellanarius. Taxonomy (NCBI): domain Eukaryota; kingdom Metazoa; phylum Chordata; class Mammalia; order Rodentia; family Gliridae; genus Muscardinus; species Muscardinus avellanarius. Next base: position 65,617,739 of record NC_137794.1, on the reverse strand, counting down.
CTCAGCAAGTAGTGACATTATCATCAACCTAGGGAGACTGTTTCCAAATAAAAATAAAATAGGTCTGGGGTGTGTGGCTCAAATGTAGAATGCCCCTGGGTTCAATCCCCAGGACTATAAATAAATAAATAAATACATAAATAAAATATTAGAGGTTAGCAGAAGCCTTGGAAGTGTGTGTGTGTGTGTGTGTGTGTGTGTGTGTGTGTGTGTGTGTGTAGCACAAAGCTCTGGTAGTAAAAAATAGCTTTAAAACTGTCAGACTAGATTCTCTCTGTTCCATCCACCCCAGATTCAGGGATTCTGATATTGTAGCCAGCCTACACTCAGGGGTTCTGCGCTCATCATTACTAACCTGGATCAGCGACACTGACATTCTGTGTCACTGGGCCCTCCCAGGAGCCCCTCCAGGTCTATTTGCAGGGTCTGGGGAGTGGTGTCTGGCCGGAAGGGGCGTGTCCAGCAGCTGTACTTGTGTCATCCTGACAAAGCAGCAACTCTGTTCAGACTGCTCATGACCCTGGAAATAGCTTAATTGAAAAGGGCAGGTCAGAAATAATTCAAGTACACTACAAAAATAGAGCTTTTGTTTTCTTTCTTCTTTTTTTTTCTTTCTTTCTTTTTTTTTTTTTTTTTTTTTTTTTTTTTTGCAGTACCTGGGATGGAACCCAGGGGCATTCTACCTCTGAGCTATACCCCCAGCCCTATTTTTTAGTCTTTATTTTTGAAACAGGGTCTCACTGAGTTGCGAAGGGCCTCGCTCAGTAGCTAAGGCTGTCTCTGCCTACTAAGTGCTGGGATTACAAGCATGCGCCACCACACCCGGCCTTTGTTTTCTTTCTTTGACTAGATATATAAGCAAAGTGATTACCTGACAAGAGATGTGATTATTATAAACCTATACTTCATTCTAATGAGTCTTAAAGAAGCAAAACTTCCTTCCCCCTTCCAGACAGTTAACTGATTATCCCATGCATATTGACTTCATTTATTTCTTTCCCAAGTGAACTGAACACCCTTGGCCTACAGTTTTAAATATGGTAATAATAATATGAAATGATATCAGTTACTAGTCCTTTTGCTTGGGGGTTGATGGAGACAGTGGGGAGATGTTCCTTCAGCCATCTATTTGCAGAAGTCAGCCCACATCTTTGTGCCCATGAGCCCACGATCTGGTCTCTGTGGTCCAACCTCAGAGCCAGATGCCAGGAGCCCTACACTGAGCCTCAGAGGTGGCTGCGAATGAGCTCTTGGCTGATTTTGAGGCACTTTGCTCAACAGTGAGCCTCTGACCCCCTCTTATCCCTGCAATAGCTGATGAAAGGGAGCAGCCAGCATATTGTAGTTTGACCTTCCCACCCTCTTAGTCGGTGATCAATAATTCCTTTCTGTTGGCTGAGTGCCTCCATCTCATGTCTTTTCTCTTCTCCTCCTCCTCTCCTTTCTCTGCTACTTTTCCCACTTCAGCAAATAATACAGCCACGCAGCCTTGCCTGAGTCTGTCAGCTTGTTGGAGTGAAGCCAGAAGGGCAGACAGAAGGGGAAGTTGATGGGTCAGCTGTGCCCTTCTGGGGCACCCCACCAGACCCCAGTGAGGAGAGAAGGCCACAGCCAGTCAGAAAGTAGTCCTGGTTTCCTAGGGAACCCTGGATTTTCCAACTCCCACCCCCTTCCCTGGCAAGCAGGCTTTGTTTGTGTGCTTGCTTGTTTAATGGATTATCCTACCATTTGGAACTCTTTAATTTTTCAGACAATTGACTTTAGACTTGCAGAGAATCTTATAGCATGGAAAAAATAGGGACTGTATTTAAATCTATTATTATTTGTGTGCACAAACTGCCCAGCATGTACCTCTTGCTGCAGGGAACAGATATAAACACAAGAGAACTGGGGTGGGGGGCTCTCTCTCCTTGCCCCTGTCTTCATTCTTTGCTTTTGAAAATAGATTTAACAAAGATTTATACTGTTCCTTAGCAAGAGGACTCTGCCGGTGTGTGCTGGCTATATCATCAGCCCACGTAGACTAGAGAAAGGCTTAGAATCCCACTTCCAGAACATGTGTAATTTAGTCACAAAGGTAAACTAAGAAGAATAAAGCCCTCTGAATGCAGCAGGAATCTCTCCTGTGTGTGAGGCACTGCGGCAGGCAAGGTGCCAGTGGTTCAAAGGTAAATTTAGACAAGGTTCTTGGCCTCAAGAGCCGACTATTTCCCTTGGAGCAGATAGTGTGGAAGGTCTGTGGTGGAGGGACACACAGGGTAAGATTGCATCTAGGGGAGAAAATTGGGTGAGAATTTCAGAGGGATTTATTTTAGAATGACCTGCAGGACAAATTGGTTTTCCATTCTTACAGGCAGAGGTAAGGGCACATAAAAGGGAAGAAATAGAACAGGGGAGGGCCAGTGACTTGAGAGACCAAGGAGAAACCACTGCTGGGAACAGCCAGTGCTCTGGTAAGGCTGAGCACCAGAGAAGAAGAAAAAAATGAAAGATAAGGCCGATGAGGTGGGTTTGGGATGATGGTGGGCGCCTTTGAGGGTACAAATGAAGAGCTTGACTTTGTAGGGCACTGGTTTTCTAGCAGTGTTCCTGTGCCCTGAGGTTCCTAGAGGTGTCCCAGAAGCACCGTAGAAGAGGTCCCAGCTGTTCCCCTTGTTCAAGAGGAGAGAGCAGCCCCTCTTGCCTCCATTTTGTATCTTAGTGTCTTAGTCAACATTCTCCCTGCTGTGATCCAAAACAACTGATCACACAATTTAGAGAAAGGAGGATTTTTTTGATGACTGACCATTTTTGAAGATTCCAGAGTTCAGTCTATGTCAGGCTAGGTCTCACATCATAAAGGCCAGGAGCCAGAGAGCAAGCAAGCAAGGGGACTCAAAGACCAAAAATACAACCCCTCAGGCCACACCCCTAGGGACCCACCTTCTCTAGCCACACTCTACCTACCTAGATGACCACCCAGTAAATCCATTGCAGTGGCTTTATTCACTGATGAGATTACAGTCCTCATAGCTCAGTTATATCAGCTCTGAATTTTAGTACATAAGCTCTTCAGGAGACATTATATATCTAACCATAACACCTAGGGTATTGTGTTTCTCTTGGAAAGCATCCTACTTTAAGTAAAACAAAAGCCCTTTGGTGAATGCATGTGACTCATTAATTTATTCAATTGTTCAGTCAGCAAATATGTATATCAAGCACTGGTAATAAATACCAGACTCTGTACTAGGTTCTACTGAATAACCATTGAAGTTTTTGCACTAGTCATTGGCCTGATAGCCAGAGCACTAGGTCAGCAGCCTGAGCTCAAATCCTGACTTTGCCACCTGCTAATTTTATGAAATTGAGCAGGCCCTTTTTGCCTTGATGGACCCAATTGCTCAATTGGAAGGTGCAAGGCTGGGCCTCAAAGTCTCTCCTGACTTAGATGTTCTAGTAGAGACCTAAGCAGTGTTATGATTCAGAGAGTTTGTATGTGTCAATATGGTGGGAGAGGCCAGAGCCAGAGAAGTTAGGAAGTGACAGCCAACGCTTCTGTGAGGCCTCTATGAATTCAAGGGAGGCCTTTTGTGAATACATGCAACAGATATCTCACCCCCAGTGCCAGTCACTGTACTAGGCATTGGGAACAGAACATGGGCCAAAGTAAAGCCACTGTCCTCAAGGCACTTTCTGTCTGGGGGCAGCAGATCAATTGGGAACATAAGTGATAGGTCTAGAGATGTAGCTTGAATCACATGGGATGGTTGTTGAGACTGTGCTAGTGTATGTGGCGCCAGGAAAGAAAAAGAGGGCTTAAGAGAAAAAAGAGTTCTAAAGAGAGAGAAGCTGAGGAACATTCTGTAGGGACAATCAGTGTGCCACTCCTTGATAGAGTATCCATTCTTCATTGAGCCTACACAGCACACCCAACCTCAACCCTAACCTAGAATATCTTCCTGTGGCTAAGGAGCTAGGACACAGCAAAGAGATAATGTTTATTTAGACATCCGGTTCTCCTTGGCATCACTCCTTTATGTGAAGCTAAATTATACAAATCCACATATGATTTTGCATAATAGCCAGTTTATTTGGTTTCCTCAGAAAGGTCTATAGTAAGGACCAGTACAAAAAATAGCCTAGGTGTCTGCCTCAGCCACTGCCCCTTTGATCTTTCCCAAACCAGCTGGCTCCTTTTTTTTTCTTTTTCTCGAAGTCGTTGGAGCAGATCCAGAAACAGATTCTGAGAGCTGCAAGTTCTTCCTTATTTACCCTCCAGTGATTACACGTCACAGGTTGTCTTCTTTACTGGAGGCGGAGGCTGAGCAATTAGTCTCCCATTGTCTTTTCCGGAATGACATCCATGTGGCTTCTTGGGCAGACAACTGTTGACCACCCTGGCTAAAATATTTGGAATGTATTCAGCATTTGCTCTAGTTGATCACTGAGACAGCTGATTTGGAAGGGTTTTGGAAATGAACAAATGAACAGTGGTTGTCAGGACCGGAATTATTACTGGGTCAATTCCCTGAATAAAACAAGTTGCTGAGCTGCTGCTTCGGCCTCTCCATACACCACCTTGTCTGGATTCTTCAGCATGCGGCTGAGCCCAGGGCCTTCACATTCAATTCCTTATATAATGCTTTACTGGGGACTGATTCATTGGAAAGTTTTCTAGCTGAGGGCTGGGGGTTGAGCTCAGTGGTAGAGCTCTTCTTGCCTAGCATATTTTGCAGCCCTGGGTTTAATCCCCAGCACTCCAAAACAAAACAAAACAAACAAAACCATACAGAAAGATTTCCAGCTGCAGATAATTGAAAACTCAATTTGAAAAAAAATCTAAACAAGAAATTATTGAAAACTTGGAAATAATGCAGACCTCAGCTTTGACCTAAAGCAACAACCTGCACCCTGTTTGCCTGTGCTTTTTTTTTTTTTTTTTTAAATCTCTGGACCATCTTTATCTTTAGGCTGGAGCACAAGAACTATAGAAGTTCCAGACATCACGTCCCACACAACAGTCAAAAGGAAGGAATTTTTTCAGAGTAAAGAGAAGCTCCCAGCAAAACATTCTTCATAGCTCATTAACTTAAATTGGGCCACATGCCTGCCTGCCTGCTTTCTTTCTTTCTTCCTTCCTTCCTTCCTTTTTTCTTTTTTTCTTTCTTTCTTTCTTCAGTAGTACTGGTGATTGAATACAAGGACATTAGGATATTCTATCTCTGAGCTATACCCCAGCCTATTTGGAAACAGGATCTTGCTAAGTTGCTGAAGTTGTCCTCAAACCTGTCACAGCCTATTCTTAAACCAGTCACTGGCAAGAAGATGGACTTCCCTTGGATCAGAACCTTTCAGACTTTGGTTTCATGCACATCACCTGGGGAATCTTATTGAATAGATCATGATTGGATTGGTTTGGGTGGTGCCTCAGAGCAGACATTGCTAAGGTACTTCCAAGTGATGCTGATATTGCTGTTTGGCATGCTGCAAAGCCAGGGACTGTTCAGGCCCCCACATCCCATCTGCAAGTGCTGTCACCTGACCATGAGACACTGTGGCTAGAGAAATATGTCAAGTCTACTGGGAAGGAGGAAGAGGAATGAACTTGTGGAGGCGAGAACTCTAGTAGAGACATTCGTGTCCAGCTTGTAATGAGAATGTCACCTTTACACCAGGAGCTACACATTGGTCTGTGGTATACACTACAAGCAAAATGTGCACCCAGGACTGCACATTTGTTGTGTGGGAGTATCCATTAAAATCTTATTACTTGTCTATGATGATGCATACATTTTAATTCTAGAAACAGAAGGTAACCCAATCATGCCATCCTCTTTGTTATCATTTAAGTTTTTAACTGGTAATACCATCTATCTGGGGTGTCTCAAAAAGAAGAATCCAGATTAAATGGATCTAAATGTTCTTCAGTTATAAAAGGAGCATGCCAAGTCCAACCTTTGTCCTCTGAGCTCATCAGTCTTAGTCATTACTGGGAAGGGAGCACACTCTCCCACTTGCCCCAAAAGTCACTTGACGTGATGTCAGGTGTAAAGATGCTGCCAGTGGTGAATTCCTGCCAAAGCAAATAGTCATAGTGCCCCCAGATGCTTGGTTTTCAATGGAGAAAATCAGCATGCTTTCTTCATTTGAAAAGGAAGAGCTCTTCTGCTTTATTTTTGCTGTTGTTGTTTTTTATTTTTATTATTTTGACAAAAGACATGCAGGAATCCTGAGCTACAACTCAGGAAAAAAGTTCATAAGACCGGCAGTGGTCCAGGTTCATCTTGAGTCTGATCCATCACAGACTCAATAAAGCACAGAGTGAAGCCTGTGAACAGGTGGCGAGTAGACCTTCCTAAAATAGTCACTTTGGTGGTTACCATCTCTGACCTCTGACCTCATATGCAAAGACAGCATATCTTCTATTTAGAAGGATACTAGGAGGGGAGGTGGAATTTGGCCATCCATCCTGCCTCTTCCTCCCATCTACCCCAGAACCATAGGCTTCCATATGTGAGGCTGATGGGAAGCTGAGTCTCGGTCTAATCTCTGGTGAGTGCTGGACTCCATGCTCCAGGAAGCCAGGCATTGTGCTTGTGCCGTGGGTCATAAAATGATTGAATAGCTGGTTCATTCCCAGACACCTGTCAGTCAGCAACACAGAATAAGCATTTACTCTCCAAAGAGAATATTTTGTTGCCTAATTTCAGTCACTTATAATCTAGGTATAGAATATTAAGGGGTCCATCTATACATGTAGGACCTCAGAGACTGCTAAAGAGAGATGAGATTAAAAAAAAGAAAAGAAAAGAGAATATTAGCCAAGCTGGTACAGGATAAGCAAGATTTTACTTTATTCACCAGTTGACGCAAATGGTCCTGTGTACCTGCTTTGGACAGAACATTACCAGCCAGGGGAAGAATGAAAGAGAAAAAATAGCACCTTCCCATACAACTTAAAAGGCTTCCAACTTAAAATGTACAGTAAGGAGCCAGGCGTGGTGGTGCACGCTTGTAATCCCAGCGCTTGGGAGGCTGAGACAAGAGGATCACACAGGTTCAAAGCCAGCCTCAGCTGCTTAGTGAAGCTCTCAGCAACTTAGTGACTCTGTTTCTGAATATGACTCTGTTTCCAAATAAAGTATAAAAAAATAGGTCTGGGAGTATAGCCCAGAGATAGAAAAGTCCCTGGGTTCCACCTCAGTATCACAAAAAAAGTACAGTAAGTATATTTATTTGACATATCTATATAAAATAAGATATACTTGTAAAAAAGGGAAAAGCAAAAAGTTAAGATAATAGCAAGTTGACACTGGGTGTGGTGGCACAAGCCTGTAATCCCAGTATTGGGGGGGGGGGAGACAAGAATATCACACATTTGAGGCCAGATGCAATTGGGAGGCCAGATGCAACTTAGGAAGACCCTGTTTCCAAATAAAAAATAAAAAGAGCTGAGGTTATAGCTCAGAGGTAAAATGCCCCTGAATTTAATTCCTACTGCTAAAATACTAATACCCAGTTGGTAAAATTAAAGTAGAAAAGGCCTTAAGAGATAAGAGAAACCTCTCAGCTGGAGCTTTTGACTTAGTTAGGTATGTGGATGACTCTCAAGGGGGTCTGTGAAGTTGGATGGGGAAAAATTGTCTCAGCAGTTTTATTAACCCTTCACTGAAGTCTAACATTTTCTATTATTATGGGAATAGCCTTAGCTTCTTGTCCTGAATAGAACACTTATTTTCAGATTATGTCACACTTAGAGATATCTTCAAATATCATTTATCATTTAATGGTATTACAAAACCACAGTAGTTGTTAGATGTTAGCTTGAAATCATTTAAACATTGAGAGAAGCCCATCCCAATATTTATAAATATTTTGATAACTGAATCAATATATTTTTATTATTTTGAACACTGCATTTTATGTATTAGTTTCAAGCATTTGAAACATTATTCTGAGAAACATATCTGTAAACTGTCATAGCACAAACAGGTAAAGAGCCCCTGCCCTAAAACATGTGTGGGCCTTCTACCAGCAGCTGCTGGACAGTGGGAAGAGGTGGTGGCAGAACAGACAGCTGGCAGCTTCAGTGTCAGGTGGGAACATGTGGGAACTGGGATGAGCTCAAGGAATGGGCTGCTGCGGTTTTGCAGATAAAGGTGCAGGTGATGGGAAGGAACAGGAAGGAGGCTTGCAGGGCCTGGAGAGGGAGAAGGGAAGGGAAGAAACCAGAGGCTGGAAGACTGTGTTCTGTGAGGCATGACTGGATTCTATAAGGCATGGTGCAGACCAGATGAAATGTCAGGATGAGAAGGGAGAGAAGCTTTGAGTCCCAGCATGGCTATGACTCAAGTCATGGGCCTTGGTTAAAAACAGAGGTAAGGAGGCCATGTCAGGTTTCCAGCCAGGGATACTAGAAGAATGTGGACTGAGTGCTCACTGTATGCCAGACACTTCTGAGTCCTGCCATGTTCTTTATATTGCTATCATTTAATCCTCATCAGGACTGTGTAGAGGTTAGTACCATAAAGCCCTATTCACAAGTAGTAAAATGAAGTAAAAAAAGAGACTTTAGGAAAATTGCTCAGGATCTCAGATAGCTGGATGAAATGGAAGGTATTACGGGGGGGGGGGGGGGAGGAATTGCTTTGGGAAATGATATATGAGTGCCATTCTAGATACTTTCCTACTCTTGTCTTTGGTTATTTATCAAAATTCAAGTATTTATAAGCACAGTCTCTGGTTTATTTCATTGCCTAGTTTTTAGTGTAAGTTAAAATTATTAGTATAAGTTAAAATAATTGGTTTCATTTTTCCATGAAAAACAAAGAGGAAACTGGCAGGTAGAGTTTGGTGCATCAATGGGTAAGGAGAGCAGGGGGAAGAAGTCACTGTCTTCAGAGGAGAAACATACTACATATTAAATTACATAGTTGAATGATAATTTTTTTCTTTCGCTGTATTGCTTTTTAGGACCAGTCTTGCCGCTGTTTTAGAAGACATGTGGTGTATATAAAGTTTGTGATAGTCGGCGGAAATTTTGGTAAGTGTCACTGCATTTATTCCTAGTAATGTGTAGTTGTAAAATGGTGCCCATGAAGGAAAGCCTTTGCCTTGTTCTCTGAATCTTCTGGATCTGCAGTGAACTTAGAGTGGAATTTTATAATTAAATGTGCTGCTTAAGTTGTGTTTTCTGACAGTACAACATTTTTTTCCTTGTTAATGTTATTAAGCAACATGAGGCTTTCTAAAATATAGTCGGTCTAGATTTTGAGGGGTTTCTGGATATGGGGTACAGAATACCCCTAGCAGTTTAGTTTATGTTCTAGGCCAGCTGTGTAATATGAGTAATAAACTTGCCAACCAAGAGAATAGAATAAAATCTCTGAAGCAGAGAGATTCTTATTGCCTGTATGTTAAAATAAGAAAGGAGCAGGCAGTTAGCTGCTTGGGTATAGGAAATTAAAGGAAATTAAGAATCCAGCATGCCTGTGAGCTCGCCCACAGACTGGCACGACAGTGGCCCGAGAGACTAAGAACATTCAGTTCAGCAGCCACCCAGACCTTGCTAGCAATAGCAGAAAGGGCAGTCTTTGGGTCAGGAGACCTAGGGTAAGATTCAAGTTCCATGCCTACTGGTTGTCATAGAAACTTCCTGGCTCTCAGTTTCCTCTTCTGTAAAATGAGGCCTTCAGTGTTACAAGCTCGTACGTTTTTGTGACAATAAAATGAGTGTAGTGGTGCTGGGCACAGTAGGTGCTCAACAAAGCAGTCGTTCTCTGCAACAGAGCAGCCTTATTGGGAGCCTGGGTATTTGCCCCTGAGGCCAAGGCGTGTGGCAGCTGCTGGGCTGGGCTGGGCTGGGCTGGCCATGCCCACTTGATGTCACTGGGCCTCACTGCTGCTTCTCCTTCAGGGTTCACTTTATAACTGCTCTGGGAGCCTCTGTGGCATTTCCTTCGTCTGTGACCCTGTCCACCCATTCAGATAAGCCTGACTAATTGAACTTCCCTTCCTGCCACCTTTGCGACCAAGTGCGGTCGCAAGTGTTTGAGCTTTTGTCAATTTTGGTGGTGTTATTTTGAACCACATCAATGAGAAAGAAAAGAGAGCTGGGAGTAGATGGTACCATTGGTTCATACCTCAGTCACCATATTCAAGCTTTCATTTCCAAACCTTCCTTCTGGTTTTGTTATAATATTTTAAGTTCATGCTTATTATGCAGCTTCTCAGATAGCTAGTTATGGAACTGAAATTATTGAATTTTACTAAAAGCATCTGGTTTTGAGATGGAGAAAATCAACCATGCCCCTGCAGGTTGGCTGATGCAGGTGTGTAGGTGCCTACACTCCAGTTTCATGGAACAGAAAGACAGATATGGCCTCAGGACTGGTCTCTCCCACCCCCACTAGCCAAGAGTCTCTTCTACAAAATCTCTGGCAGGGGAGAACACATTTTATCAGGGATAAAGAACTTGCTATTGCACAAGGCAGCTTGCTAGGGCACTAAGACACAGGGAGGCATGAGCTCTGGGTTTCTATAACCCAGTAGGGGAACTACTGGTGGCAGTAATCTATGACATATTTCAAAATAACAAGAAAAGAGAAGTGACTACTGTTTGAGCAGATGGAAGTACTTATTACTTATTACTCTGATTTGATCATTACATGCTGTATACCTGCATCGAATTATCGCACATGCACAAATGGTTTGTCTCAATGAGATGATAAATAAACAAGTAGGGGACACTCGGAAACTTTTAGAGGAGTGATAAAATTGTTTCATATCTTAAATATGGTGGTACTTATGCAACCGTATGCTTTTGTGAAAACTCACAAAACTGTACAGTAGAAACTGTACACTAGAAAGAGTGAATTTTGCTGTCTGTGAATTAAACTTAATTTTTAAAAATGGAAAAAACTAAGCCAAGCACACACTTTTAATCCCAGTACTTGGGAGGCTGAGGCAGGAGGATCGCCGCTTCAAAGCTAACCTCAGAAATTTATCAGGGCTGTCAGCAACTTATCTAGAACCTGTGTGAGAATGAAAAGTAAAATAGGGCTGGAGGTGTAGCTCAGAGGGAAAACATCCCTGTATTCAATCCTCAGTACCACTCCCCCAAATTAATTAATTTTAAAAAGCAAGTAGTTAGACAAACAACTATGTAATTATCTGGACTTATTAAAAAGAAAGGATGAGAAATGAGATGAGGGAAGGTGGGAAGAAAGAAAAGACAATGTAGTTCTTAGATGGAATACCAGTATGTGGTCGATGGGCCAGGGGTTTGGTCCTTTTCCTTTCTGCCTGGCATATCAAAGGGATGTGATAAATATTTAAGTGCTTATTGAATCACCTGCTTGCTCTTAGTCACTTTGTAAGGAGGGCCACTCATTTCTTCAGACACCAGTCCAGCAGATGGTTAGACACTTTCCTTCCTCATTCACATTCTCTTCTCCGGGCTGAACGTCCCACCTCCTGTTCTTGGCCTCTTTGCTCTCTGCTGTTTTTCTCCTGTCCTGCCCACCCTGTGAAGCTCCCTGAGGAGGCACCTGCTCTACGGTGCCCAGGACTAGAGAAGCTGCCTCTAGGGTCTGGCCTGAAGACATTGCCTCTGAAGATACCCTACCCCAACATAGTCACCTTCAGGACTGAGCGCCTACCGTAGGTTGTGGAGGATTTCTGTGGAGCAGTCTTCTAAGAACAGAGCTCCTGAAGCTCAGCAGTCCAGGAGGTCAGTGGCAGCAAATCTATCCCCACCAGTGTCCTGACTCCCACAGTTGGAGACAGTAACAATGCTGCTTATAAAACTTTAGAGGAGGTAGTGTGTCACAGATCCCGATTCTTCACTCTGAGTAAGAACAAGTTGGAAATTCTTCTTCTTTTTTTTTTTTTTTTTGGTGGTACTGGGGTTCCTGGAAATCCTTCTACCTCTGGGTTACACTCCCAGACCTATTTTTATATTTTTATTTAGCAACAGGGTCTCCTAAGCCAGCATGGCTGGCTTCGAACCTGTGCGATCCTTCTGTCTCCGCCTCCCAAGTGCAGGGATTACAAGCGTGCGCCACCAGGCCCGGCTTGGAAATTCTTTTTTTTTTTTCTTGGTGGTACTAGGGGTGGAACCCAGAGGCTTTCTACCTCCGGGCTGTACTCCCAGACCCATTTTATATTTTATTTGGAAACAGGGTCTCACTAAGTTGCTGAGAGCCTCACTAAGTAGCTGAGGAAATTCTTAAAACTAAATCTTGTGGGTTCCTTGGAAAACCTTTTTTCAAGGAAAAAAAATTTTTTTTCTCCTGGCCATGTCAGGAGAAAATCACATAAATATGAGACATAATCACATAGAGAGTTCTGGTTCTCAACTGGAATCAGTTTGGTCTGCTCAGAGGACATTTTAATAATATCCAAAACCATTTCAAGTTGTCACAACTCAGGGGAGATAGAGTGTATGCTAATAGCATGCCCTGAGGGCTGCTGCTAAATGCCCTATAACATGTAACACACACACACACACACACACACACACACACACACACACACAAAATGACCAGCCCAAAATGCCCATTGTGCTGCGGCTGAGAAACTGAGAGTAGAAACAATTAACAAAAGTGAAATGTCTATAATACTCATGCCTTTGAAGCTTTAAATTTTTAAGGATTTTAACATGCAATAATTGGTAAAGATGTAAAAGTAAGTTTGTTGAGGATTTACAGGGCTGAAAGGGTCCTAAGAAGCTACCTCCTCCCTTCCCTTGACTCCAAGCAAATGAATTCAGACAGATGTGGCTCTGGCAGCTCAGGCTGGGCTCATACTAAATGGATACCTGCATATAAAAGGGAGACCTGTACACTGCGATCCCCAAGTTCACACGTTCACACAAAGACGTGGCCTGCTACTCTGAACCTCAGCCCCAGCTCCCGTGGACGTGTTTGTCTCCACATGACCTGGGAGATGAGATGGCCTTTCTGTCTGGGCTGCGCTTCCTTTTGAATACAGGTTGGAGATTCTGGAGTGCCTCAAGGGGAGCATCTCATTACAGCTGACTGAGGTGGCGGCTTTTGGTACGCAGGGCCATTTATTTGCATCAGTTTGCTAGAGACACCACAAGCTGGTTTAAATATGAGTCGCTGAGAGCTCTTGTAGCCCAATATGGCTACATTTGCTGAAGCAGAGAGATTAAAGCAACATATGTCAAGTTGTGATATAGAACAATCCACTTCAAAAGACTGTACTTAATTACAGGCCTATTTCTGGAGAATAACTGTGCTTCTTGTGAGGTATATTTTGGGATACACTAACCCAGCTCCTAGGCCAGTAGGATCTTCCCAGAAAGGGTGTGGCATGTGCTGTGGACATAAATATTTTCTTACCAAAAGCTTTGGTATGATATTCATTTGATTTTACTACCTTTTCTTTTCTGGTGGTCTTTCCTTTACAAGAATGCAGCAGAAATATGTTCTAGAAGGCCATAGAAGAGGCTAAAGGATCTCATTTTAGGTGGCCAAGCCCCAAAATTAGAGACTTGACATTATCCTTCTACTATTTTTTAGTTGAATGGAATATACCAAAGTTGAATAGGTAAATGGTTGAGTGAGACTATTAAAAAACACCACATCGAAAAAAATTTAAAAAAATAAAAAGCACCACATTGGCACTAAATATGATTGTGTATCTGTGGTGAAACTGCCCATTACACCCGCATGTTCAGCACCCCTGCACACACGGACAGTCCTGGTGGGCCACACCCCCTTGCTCTTTCTATCGACTGGAGTAGGTGCCTGCTTTCACTTTTGTTCTTCAACAACAAAGGTGAAAGGTCTATCTTTGGCCTGCTCTGCCTCCTTGGTCCAGCTTCTGTGGCCACTTGCATTTCTCTCATAATACCTAAGACATGGGGCATTAAGGGAAAGGCCAGAGCTTTCTGTCAGGTCAGTATTTCCTAGAGTAGATCTTATTTAAAAGTGAATGATAAAGAAGAAATCAGACCAGCACAATGAAATTAGCATGTCATTTCCACAATGTGTGGGTATGGCAGGCAAAGATAAAGAGTAAAAACAAGCAACTTTGTAACTCAGAACAAGAAAAAAAATATATGATCCAGACCTAAGTGCTGGAGAAGCTCTTCTACCTAAATTCTGAGATATGAAGGTCATGAAATAAAAGCAAGAACGTTCCAGGAGAGTTAAAGGCAGCCTGGCTAGGGATCCGCGAGTCTCCAGTCTGGCCTCCCACATCAGAATCACCCAGAATTACCCAAAGAGCTTGTTTAAAGTGCAGGGAGAGGTGGGCTGGGGATGTTGCTCAGTGGCAGGGCACTTGCCTATATGCATGAGACCTTGGGTTTGATCCCCAGGGCCACCAAAGAAGAATAAAGGGAGGGGTTTGAATTTAAAAAAATAAAAACAATTTCATGGACAGGGAGAGTAGATGGAAACAGGGTGGGATACAGAGGGAAGCACACCAAGAGGTGTGTGCATGAAGGATGTATTACTTTGAATCTCACTAAAATGTATAATTACAATGGAACAATAGAATTATTTTTAATAAAAGAAAGGAAGGAAAGAAGGAAGGAGTATGCAGGTGTGGGGCTGGGTGGAGGAAGGTGTGAACCAGCGGTAGACTGGCCGGAGTCCATCCCACAACAGCCCCCTGGCACTTCGCAGGCTCTTGGACTTTAGCACTCTTGTCGTGGATGTGTCTTCATGCTAACAGGCTCTCCTGGTGGCTCCTGTGCCCTAAATGATGAGGGTCCCTGTTCCACGCACCCCTCTGGCTTTCATTCAGGGCTTACAGTCCCACCAGAGATTGCAGCAACAGTCTGACCCTGCTTTGCAGATTTCCTTTCAAAATCATTGCTCAAAATTTTAAAAAAGTCATCTCTAAAGTACCTTTTTTTTTTTTTTTTTTTTTTTTTTGCGGGTCTGGGGATGGAAACCAGGGGCATTCGACCTCCAAGCTATACCCCTGCCCTATTTTTTATTCTTTATTTTGAAACCGGGTCTCACTGAGTTGCAGAGGGCCTCACTAAGCAACTGAGGCTGTCCCCAAACTGCGATCCTCCGGTCTCAGCCTCCCGAATGCTGGGATTACAAGCGTGCGCCACCACGCCCGGCTTAAAGTACATTATTGTGAAAGTCAGACCTGTACCTGGGAGGCGGAGGCATCGTCTTCTCTGCTGCTCTGTCTTCCTGGTCCCTGAAGTCACTCCACAACCCTTTTATCACTAGCTCACCAAGAGGAGCCTCAGTTCCATACCAGGGCAGTGTAGGTGACATCCTAAATCAGATCCTGTGAGGCTACCTGGGACACTGCGTACTCACCTGCTACAGTAGCCCACATTTTCACCACCTGCCTTCGCTCTAAACATCACACTGTGAAATGATTTTAATCTGTAGCAACACTTATAAAACAGGTTTTTCCATTTATTATGGGAACCATTTTCAGAGTAAGTATCTGTCACACATTCTAGTGTATGGCTAATTGACAAGACCGAAATAGGTCCCACCTGGATCCAGGTGGTTGGCCCCGCCCCCCCGCCATTCCTCTAATGGCAGGTGGATGCATGTTGGGATCTCATTTGTATAGCTAATTTTAATTTATAAAGGACTGCAGCACATATGCTCTTCCCAAACCATTTCTTAGCTGGTGGAGCTGGTGTTGTCTCCAAATAAAACTGAGGCTCCCAAATTCAGCCTCTGTCTAAGGCTGAGTGCATTTGGGAATGGATAGTGGTGTTTGCCATTGTCCTCCTGTCAAAGACGGGGAGACACTCTTGCTATGTGGTGCATAGGGAGTAGGGTAGGGATGATAAATGTCCCCCAGTACCTGGGGCAGTCCTGCCCAGTGAAGAGTTGTCCCTGGCAGACCACCCACCCAGTAAGAAACATAGCTCTGGGCGCGTACAGTGAATGTGCAGTCGAGCTGGACGCCCACCAGACCACACCTTTGCAGCCCTTTCTGAGTTAAAGGCATCACAGTATGAATTCTGTCTGTATTGGGAACTCTTAACAATTGAATTCAGAGTGGCTATCCTATAGATGACACCATTGTTGCTCTGTAAACAGGACTCAAGCACAATATGCCATACACAGAAACAGATTTTAAAAAACCTCAGTGGTCTGGCTACACCCTGGACCTGACCTTCCTCCATCAATGCCCAGGAAGTCTTCTGTCTTTGGAAAAGATTGGACCCCAATGGGATGTGCCACCCACAGCCTTTGATCTGATCTTGCTGGCTTAAAATCATCCTGATAGGGATTTAGATGTCAATTTCAGGAGGCTTTGGTTGTTATCTCAGGCTTCATACCTACCTGGTGGACTCTTAAGCTTGCTATCAGAGTTTAAAGTTTGGTTCCCATGTCAGCCAACAAAGATGCTGACATAGTGGCTGTGTGGATTTGAGTGAAAGCACATGAAACTTATTAAAGTGACAAAAATATAACCATAGTGGATGAGAAGACACTCAGGGAAGATGGCCTCAGTATCTGCAACAAGGGACTTCTCAAAGATGAAGGTAGTGATATTATCTGATCTTTTTCTCTCCTGTTTGGTGTGTGTGTGTGTGTGTGTGTGTGTGTGTGTGTGTGTGTGCGCGCGCGTGTGTGTGCACGCACTGTTGTTTTATCTCTCTTCTAGTTTCTTTCCCAACCTTTTATTTTGAAAAGTTTCAAACTGACTTGATAGGAGAATTATAAAACATCTATAAGTCTTTTACCTAAATTCACTATTTTTACTATATTTGCTTTACTTCCCTCTTTCACTTCTAAATAAAAATTATGACTATTGTACAAATTTCTGCTGAACCATCTGGAAGTAGGAAATATCTTGACATTTTGCCTCTAAATATTTTACTATGTCCCTCCTAACAATAAAGACCTTCGTCATAACAATACTATTATCACATCTAGGAAATCTAATAATAATTCTATAATATCATCCAATGTCTGATCCATATTCACATCTCCCTATCCCTCCAAAATCTAATCCAATATCTAACCACATTCACTTGCTGCATTTGATCATTTTTCCTTTATCCTAGAAAACAGTGTATGGCTTCTTTTTTCTTCTTTTATGACTTTTTGAAGAGTCCACAGTTGTCATGGTGTAGAATGTCCTACACCCTAGACTTGTCTGCTTCTTCACAGCATCATTTAAACTGTTCCTTTCTGCTGGGCTTGTAATCCCCGCGCTTGGGAGGCTGAGATAGGAGGATCTCACGGGTTCGAAGCCAGCCTCAACTACTTAGTGAGGCTTTTAGCAACTTAGTGAGACCCTGTTTCCAAATAAAATATAAAAAAGGTCTAGGAATATAGCCTGGAGATAGAAAGCCTCTGGTTTCCACCCCTAGTACCACCAAAAAATAAATAAATAAATAAACTCTTCCTTTCTTCCTGAAAAGCATCAGACCTAAAGGCTTATCATTAAATGAAGGTTGAACACCTTTGGCAAGGATACTTCATAAGTGATGTCTTATGCCTGACAGTACATCAGTTACATCATGGAGGATGTAACTGATAAAACATCATAATGTCAAGTTGTTCCACCATCCTCAGGGCTACTAAGTTTGATCTCTTGTGTAAGGCAATCATGTGAGTTTTGAGTTAGTCACGTGTGGTCTATCTAGTACATGCATCTTTTGTGAACATCCCGTTCCTACCTCCCTTTCATCTATGTTTGAGTTGCCATGGATAATCTCTACCTGAGGCAGTGATTACTTTGGATATTGCCTGCTTGCTTGCCGGCTTTCTTTCTTTATTGCCATTTACTTTCTTTTTCTGACATCCTGACATTACAGTTCTTTGTATGCTCTAGACCTTCATGTGTTTGCAATGATGGTGTTTTGTTTTGTTTGTTTTGTTTTGTAGTAGAGATTGAACCCAGGGGTATTCTACCTCAAAGTACAGGCCTCATTAGATTACCAAGAGTCTCATTAAGTTCCTGAGGCTGCTCTCCAACTTGTGATCCTCCTGTCTCATCCATCCAAATACCAGGATTACAGACTTCCACCTCCATACGTGGCTTGAAATGATGATATTATTTTAACCACTTCCTTGATGACCAGGGGAATTTTGCTATAGTAATAGATTGAGCTCAACAATTTTGTTTCTGGCCTTTGACATCAAGAGGAGAAACTTGAGCAGAGCATCTGCTCCTCGCTAAGTTGCACGCTGGTCTCTTCTACATGTGGAACTTCTTTTACTTTTCTCCCTCACAATGGCTCAGACTAGTGAAGTGTCTTTCTGGAGGTCACGCTGCTGCTCAGGTGGAACTAAAACCAAGCCTGATCTTTCAGGCTTAAAGCCAGGACTTTCCAGCTCTTCCAAGTTCCCTTTCCTACAACCATCTCTGGCTGTGCCTCCCACGCTGTAGTTCCTGCTTCAGGCTGTAAATACCTGCCTGGATGGTAGTCCCAGGTATCTGGGAATCTGGGATGACAAGAAGGTCATCCCAGACCAGCTGTGTGGCTGGAGAAGCACAAGCCACCCACATAAAAAAGGAACAGATGCTACTAGACCTCAGATGAGAGGGCCCAGTGCTGCAGGAAATCTGAGTTTGTATAGTACCCATCCTGAATCTGTAATGTAGATACCTAATTTGTGCATTCTGAAGCTCCCCAGATGAGTCCTCAGTTTCTTGCACCGGGACTGCTGCTGGTCAAGGCAGTCAGATTTGGTATAAAAATGGAATTCTTATTTGGGCGTGGTAGTGCACACCTGTAATCCCAGTACTAGGGAGGCTGAGATGGGAGGGTCACAGGTCAAAACCAGCCTCAGCAACTTAGTGAGGGCCTAAGTAACTTAGCAAAATAGTATTATTATTCAAAATAAAAAATAAAAGGGGCTAGAGGTGCAGCTGGGAGATAGAATGCCCCCAGGTTCAGTCCCTAGTACTCAAAAGAAAAAAGAAAAAAAGGGAAAAAATGAATTGAATTATTTGTTTATTGTATGTTTGTTTGTTTGTTTGTTTGTTTGTTTTTGGTGGCACTGGAGATGGAACCCTTCTGCCTCCTGGCTACACTCCCAGGCCTATTTTATATTTTATTTGGAAACAGGGTCTCTTAAGCCAGAGGGGCTGGCTTCGAGCCTGCGCAATCCTCCTGTCTCCGCCTCCCAAGCCCGAGGATTACAAGCGTGCGCCACCACGCCCCGGCTGCATGTTTGTTTTTAACATCTTCTTTTACATTTTAAAAACTATTAGGCTTGAGTAGTAATCCTGTTTTGGTTTGTGGATTGTTAGATTTTTGAAGAGAGGGAAAGTTGGGTTTCATTGGAGATGTTATTTAATAACCTAAAGCATTAGATTTCTTTAAACCCAAACCTTAGATTTCATAATTGGTAGATTAACAGCACAATAGTAGATACTTCTAGTTTAGATTTGAAAGAAAGCAAATACATTTTACTCTGAATATCATATATTGGCATTTTCCTTTACAGATTGTCTTGAGTCCTTAAGCAGATGAATTTGTCTTACTCGTTGCGTACTCCTCTTCTTAGTGTATCTACAGCGGTTTACACATCACAGGAGAATCTGTAAGCTTGTTCCCATGGAAGGGACTGAAGGACAACGGACAGATGAAGAGTGAGGCTTCTCAGAATGGGTCCTGGCTGAGGAGAAAGATCTCTGAAGTTCATTCTAGTTGTTCTTAACAAAATACTCTTGAGTTTGATGATGGGCTCACTACAGGCATAGAACTCAGGTCTTACTTTATCCTGCAAGAATTTGATCCCATCCTCTGCAGCACAGAGAGGTGGAGGGGTACCCAATCAGACTGGCTTCGCTTCTGTCTCTTGGAATCGCTCCTCACACTCCCTAAGCTACAGATCCCAGTCCACGGGTAGTAACCATAGCTAAAGCACGTCCCCTCACTGCCTACATACTACATTTTTCCCCATCTGAACCTCCCACCACCCAGGTCCTCACCAGTCACATTTACAAGTGAGAAAACAAAGTTCTAAATCAGCACTGTCTCACAGAAATTGAAAGCAAGGAGCGTGTGTAAAGTTTTCTAGAAGCCATGGAAAAAGAAAGTAAAAAGAAACCAGTGAAATTAATTTTTATAAAGTATTTTATATAGCCCATTGTATATATCTAAAGTATTACTATTTTGCTGTGCAGTGAATAAAATCTTTTTTGTGTGTGAAATCTTTGAGATCTAGTGCACTTTACACTTACAGCATTCTCAGTTTGGACAAGCCACCTCTCAGGGGCTCAAGGGAAGCTATTGGCTGCCTTCTTGTGGGGCATGTAGTCTAGTCTGGAGGACAAAGTCCAAGGTCACACCTAGCTAGGTTGTTCTTTTTTTTTTTTTTTCCATTTAAATTTCTTGAGAGAAACCTAATCAGCTCTCTTGCCCTCCTGCAAATCTGAGGCCACATATTCCTATCGTCCTCTGCCATCTTTTCCCCTGCAAACTCTAATTACAGGGAGATGTTTGGTTTGGCCAAAACTGCCCCCTCAGCACTTTCCCTCCCATGCTGGCAGCCCTGAGACCAGCACATGCTGCCTGTAAATGACAGTGGAAGCCATCCTCCCAGATTTCTCCACAGCACAGTTTCCATGATTTTATTTCTCATGAGTAACCCAGTGGCATTTTTCAAAACCAGGTGTTTTTTTTTTTTAATTCATTCCTTCTTAAAGACCCATCCTACTCAATAGTTTCTTAAAATATTTACTAACTAGTTTTTTCCCATGACCTCAGCAAAGCACATAGGTATTATATACTTCTATCTTTTACTTATCTCTCTGTTTATTTTGCATGTATACTACTAGGCATTGAACCCAGGGGCATTCTTCCTCTGAGCTAGACCCCCAGCCCTGTTTTATTTATGTATTTATTTTATTTTCAAACAGGGTCTCACTAAGTTTCTAAGGCTAGCCTCAAACCTATGATCCTCCTGTCTTACCCTCCCAAGTACTGGGATTACAGGTGTATCGCCATGCCTGGTATATTATCTTTTTTAAAATGCCATATATACTGTTTTGATTAATGATGGTTAATCATTAATCTCTTTCCTCTTCTCCTCCTCCTCTTTTTTCCTTTTGACTGGTCAGTATTCCCCCAATATATCAGTCCCATTTGGGGCATTATTCCATTATTTACAGTGAAACATTAGTAAAGGTCAAGTTCCATTTCCACTAAATGTCATGTTACTGGCCATTGACCTCAATACTTGAATTATTAAACTATAATCACAATAGGGAGGAGGGATAAAAGAATGGACACAGACAAGAGAGTCTGCATGATGAGCTTCACCCAAATGCAAACCTTGTTTTGTAAGAATTGAAATTTGAATAGGGAGAGGTTGTCCCATATTCTCAGGTGGAGCCCAGACCAGCCAGACCTCCACATCTTCTAGATTCTTGTGTAAGGGATTGAGAGAGAAACTTTTTATTGTCTTCCAGCAGAGGAAAGAAGGGCAACACCATAAGATGAGACCCTCCCCTGGAAGATAACCAAGTTTTTTCTGATTCCCTCCAAGGCTGTATTCTTGTCGTTTGATATAGACCATACAATTCACAGATCCCCTGAAAGCTGCCATTTAAAATGCTATAGGTGTGCTCGGTGTGGTGGCGCATGCTTGTAATCCCTGCACTTGGGAGGCAGAGACAGGAGGATTGCGCAGGTTCAAAGCCAGCCTCTCTGGCTTAAGAAACCCTGTTTACAAATAAAAATATAAAAAATAGGTGTCTGGGAGTGTAGCCCGGAGGTAGAAGGGTTTCCAGAAACCCCAGTACCACCAAATAAATATTTTTAAATAAAAATATAAAATGCTATAGGTGTAAGGTTGCACATGAAATCAGAACAGTGTAATGTGAGGGCTTGATTCCCCCCCCTTTCCTAAAGTAGTGCTCACTTAGAACCTCTACATATCCTTTTATTTGTTGTGATCCTAAGCCATTTTTATTTTCTTGAGTGGGTAACTTGGGTTTACTTCACAATGTTTTTTAGTAACTGTATTTCTGATAAAGAGTCAGAAATTATAATTAACTCCAGCCAAATGTTCAAGTACCTAGGTTTTATTTCCAAGAAGTGTACTGAGTAGACATGTCTTGGATTTGTCTTCAACACCAGTAGTTGGCTGAAAGAGATGGCTAGGCTTGGAGATGAGGACAGGAGAGGTGAAGTACAATGGCCAACCTCATCCTCTCTGGGCACCCTTCGCCTGAACTTTTATCAGTATCACCTGGAGAGATGTTAAAAGCCCCAGTCCCCAGGCCCTGCTATACCCACTCAGCCAGAGTCCCTTGGGACAGGAGGCAGGCAAGTGTGTAAGAATCACCTACTCAGAGTACTTGTATCACTTATCCTAACTCAGGGAGAATTTTGCCCTGTGTAGGTGGTACCCCAATGTCTCCATCAACATTCTCACTGCTATAATCCAAAATGACCTGACCACACGACTTAGAGGAAGGAAGGTTTATTTGCTCACAGGTTTTTGGAGATTCTGGGTTCAGTCCATGTGAGGCCAGGGTCTGGAGCTCAGAGCATGGCAGCGGGAAGCAGAGAGAGGGAGAGAGGGAGGCTCTGCTCTCACATCATGGAGGCAAGCAAGCAAGGGATTCAAAGACAAAGGCACACTAAGGCCACACCCAGGTTACCACCCAGGCTGGGATAAACCCATCATGATACATTTATCTGTCAACTGTATTACAACCCTCATGATTTAAGTATATCAACTCTGAACATTAATACATGAACTCCTCAGGGGCCATTCTATATCCAACCATGACACCCAATAAGCCTGTCCTGAAATCTACTTATATGCCTGTATTGAAGTTTTCAAAAATGTTGACACAACAGTGGTGAATATTTTCACCATCACACACTCTGAAGTCTGAAGTGAAGTTCATGGTTGAAACTATCATTTATTTTCTCAGTCACCAGCTAAGGAATAGTACTAGGCATTGTTTCTGCCAAGAATCAGAGACACACAATACGTGATGCAAAGGGGTCTGTTTGATGGATAAGAACAATATCCGACCATTAGAATGAAGTATGAAGAGTGTAATAAGAATGTATCTACCAAGAAAAAAAGAGACCCACAAAACACATACACATGCACACACACCATGTTCCCACTTCCACCCCGGAGCCATCATCAAGGTGGTCGGTGGCTGGTGCTGTTGAGAAGGTTTCAGAGAGAAGTCATGTTCTGTGGCTTCAAGGCATAAGTAGACAAGAGAATGAAGCACGTACTGTCTCTTTTTCAAAGGAAGAGCTTTCTAAAGTTAAAAAGGGAAGGGAAAAAAAAACCTCTTTATGATTCCATTTATGTTTTAAGGGGATGTCTCCCTATCTTTTCAGTCCCAGCACAGGTGCTTATGCTGACACACAGTAGGTAGAGAACACAGTAGGGATGCTGGATTGAAGTGATGCTTTCAGCACTTTTGTATCTCCTCTGACAGACTGTTAGACATAGCTGTGTGTTAGAGTGGATGTCACTGCATATCATTTTCAAAAGAACACCCAAGCTATTTCTGTAAGTATTGCTAGCCCATTCTAAAAGTCTTTGCCCTTGAAGGAAAGCACATTTAAGAATATGTAAGCCAAGATGGGCGTGGTGGCACACACTTGTAATCCAGCATTTGGGAGGCTGAGACAGGAGGATTGCAGTTCTCAGACAGCCTCAGCTACTTAGTGGGGCCCTTTGCAACTCAGTAAGACCCTGTTTCAAAATAAAGGATAAAAAATAGGGCTGGGGTGTAGGTTGGAGGTAGAATGCCCTTGGGTTCCGTCCCCAGTACTGCAAAGAAAAAAAAAAAAAATGTAAGCCAGGCAAGGTGGCCTATGCCTGTATACCCAGAACCTGGAAGGCTGAGATGGGAGGGTTAAGGGTTGGAGATCAGCCACAGCAGCTCAGCAAGACCCTACTTAAAAATAAAATAAGACTGGGGGTATAGCTCAGAGGCAGAATGCCCCTGGGTTCAATCCCCTGTACCGAAAATTAAAAAAAGGATATATGAGTTGTTTTGTTAGTATATACTATAGTATGATTTGATCCTTAGATTAGAAGCAACTTTTTCTCTCTAATCTAATTTTTACTCTTCTTCATTTTCAATGTATTTGAAAATTTAGAAGAAAAAGTGAACAAAAATCTCAAAAGATCATGGCACCCCTTATTATATCTGCCACTCACTTAGGCACAGAAAACAGCACTATGTTTTCATGGATATTAGATTCTTGCGGTTTGAATATGGTTTGTCCCCACCAACACCCGTATTGAGGCTTGGCTACCAGTGTAACCATGTTGAGAGGTGAGGCTTTTAGGAGGTGATTTGGATATTGAGGGAGACTAATGGCATTTTCCCAGGAATGGGTTCATTCTTGTGGCAGCAGGTTATTGTCAACTGAATCTGGCTTCCTTTGGCTTCCTCGCTCCCTCTCTCACCGGGTGATCGCTCTCTGCGTGTTACTTGCGTTTCCACTTTGAGACCCTCACCAGAAGCCAGTGAATGCCAGTGCCATGCTCTTGGAATTCCAGAACTGTGGGCCAAAATATACATCTTTTCTTTATAAATTACCAAGTCTGAGATATTCTGTTACAGCCACAGAAAATTGAGTACAACAGATGGTCTTGCAGAATTTGAGGATTAGGGAGTATTTGAGAGTGGCTGTTGATACTGTACCATAAGGCTCGCCAATGCGAGGTGGCTGCTCACCCGGTGCCACACTTCTCCCTACACATGTTTGAAGCTTTCTATTCAAGTTACCATTGTTGGTGATTTTGATCCTACAGGGCATAACAGGAAAATTTTCAGCTTGACATTTTGACTGTGTTGTAATAGCAAAGGACAGCAAGAACCCACTCACATACTGCTTTGCTTAGAAGCCCTAGTGATATTTCTAGAAGTGCCCAGTAAGTTGGAAACTTTTGTGGTTAATTTGCCTGCTTCCCAACCCTGAAAGTAATGTGAATTGCAGGTCTTGTTTCTTAAAATAGCCATTCTGATTGGAAGGAAAGGAGATGGTGGGGAGCTGGCTTGGAGCTTTACCTAGCAAGGTGGACAGGGCACTTTGATTCACTTTGGTTCTGGGTCTGTGGGGTTTTGGGCAGGTTACTTCACCTTGGTGAACCTCAGTTTTCTCATGCCCCATGTGGTCATTATTTTGAGGATTAAAGGAGGTAAGAAATTTGCTAACATAATGCCTGACACTAATAAATATTTATTCCATGCCAGATCTCTTCATTTGTTTCTTTTGGGCATAAGTATCAATCATGCCATTTTCCTGTTTCAAACCTTTTCAAGGTTCTAGTCCCACCGACTCCAACAAAAAGTCTAAACACATAACCTGGCATTCAAGGCCTTTGAGATCAGTCTACCCAGCCCACCTTTCCACCACATCTAACTTTTACTTGGTATTCAATCCCAAACCAAGTCATGTTGGTGCCCCCAGCAGGCTTCAAGCATTTATTTCCTTTTTTTGGAATCCTTCATCTATTAGAGTTTAAATACAATTTGCTGGGAGGCTTCTCTTAAATGCCACTTCTTCCTGGTCCCTTAGGCTATAAAATTCACTTCTGTGCTCCACACTGTGTCTTTAACATTGTAGGGGCTTTAAAAAAAATTAAAGGGCTAAATATGTATGTCCTAGAACAGACTGCATAAACCAAAGAAACAGGTAAAAATTACTTTCCTGTGGGCCTGCCTGCCTGCCTGCCTGCCTTCCTTCCTTCTTTTCTTCCTTCCTTCTGGTGCTATGAATTGAACTCAGGGGCATTCTACCTTTGAGCTATACCCCAAGCCTTTATTTATTTATTTATTTATTTATTTATTTATGTATTCATTCATTCATTCATTCATTCATTCATTTAGTTATTTATTGCTGGTACTGGGGGTGGAACCCAGAGGCTTTCTACCTCCGGGCTATACTAGCAGACCTATTTTGTATTTTA
Organism: Muscardinus avellanarius; assembly: GCF_963383645.1. Lineage (NCBI taxonomy): Eukaryota > Metazoa > Chordata > Mammalia > Rodentia > Gliridae > Muscardinus > Muscardinus avellanarius. Next base: position 65,591,865 of record NC_137794.1, on the reverse strand, counting down.
TTTGGAAACAGGGTCTCACTAAGTTGCTGAGAGCCTCACTAAGTAGCTTAAGGCTGGCTTCCAACCTGTATGATTCTCCTGTCTCAGCCTCCCAAGCACATAGATTACAAGCATGCACCACCGCGTCTGACTTTATTTATTTTTTAAAGTTTGAAACAGGGTCTGGCTAAGTTAGTGAAGGTCTCACTAAGTTGCCGAGGTTAGTTCCAAAACTGGGATCCTTCTGTCTCAGCCTCACAAGTACTGGGATTTTAGGTGTGCACTACCCCCCATAGCTAGGTAGGCATTTCTGTAACCATGAAAGCAAGAGACTCCACTAAAACTAAGGAGACAGATTGGTGAGAAAGTGTGTTTATTCAAAGTGGCTTAGAGAAGATAATCTAATCTCTATTAGGGAAAGGGCTTTGATATATTAGTCAGCTCAGGCTGCCATAACAAAATATGATAGGGCAGGGCACTTAAACAACAGAAATGTATTTTCTCACATTCTAGAGATGAGCAGTCTGAGATCATGGTACAGGAAGGCTTGGTTTCTGGTGAGTACTGTCTCCTTGTCTTGCAGAGGGCTGCACACCCTGCCTGGTATCTCTTCCTTTTCTTTTAATCCAATAGGACATCAGCCCTATTGGATTGGGCCTTGTCCCATGACCTTATTTAGCTATAATTACTTCCTTAAAGGCTCTGTCTCCAAATACAGTCACATTAGAGGGTTAGAGATTTGGCACATAAATTTTAGAGGGACACAATTCAGTATATAACACATGGGTATAAAAATCCTGCCAGATCCTCTGAGAGTGTGTATATGTGTGAAAGCTCAGGGGTACACTTGTCTTCTCTAAGTGTGTACTATCAGGAACTTTCTCCTCCCTCCCTGGCCTCATTCTGGGAGTACACAGATTTGCAAATGGCTTTGCTCCCTGTTCTGGCTGCCTTGTCCTGCCCTGTCAAAGGACCCCCAGTGATCCCACCCAACAAAGACAGTGCTTCCCCCAGGGGGAGGGCTCCCCAAGTATCTTCTCACTGGGTGGTCCCATCACAGACCCCCTCCAGCTGCCAGGGAAGGGAAACCAGAGAATGAGCCTCGGCAGGGGAGGGAAGGAGTTAGAGGACGCCAACGGGAGGGTGACACTTCTGTTGTAAAAGAGAGAAATGAAGCCTTTCCTTTTACTTCTGTGGTTAACATTGTCCCCAGGGGGTTTTTCTCCAATTTTCTCCAGGTCCATAATTCTAAAAGCCACTGAAGGAAGTCCTTTGCTCTGCAAGCCACTGAGTGATGCCTGAGAATCCTGTCTCATTGGGTCCTTAGTTAACCCACCCCTGATTTAACAGAGGGAGGCTGTTCTGTTACAAATAGTTTTTATTCTGCTAAAGCAGAGGCTCCTCGCACTGTGTCATCTGCCTGCAAATTAGCTGGAGGCACAGGCTTTGCATTATGCAAAGTATTTATTCTCACAATTAATATGCTGGAAAGTGTGGCTTCACACTTTTCTGCCAGCACAGGGGTTCTCACCAGGAGTGAGCCAAATCACCTGAGGAGCTTTTACAAAATCCCCTAGCCTTGTCCTTCCTCCTCCCACCTGCCCCACAGCCCTGAGAGCGAGGATGTGGCTCCCCACCCCGCCTCCTCTAACCCCAGCATCACCACATCTTACTACTTCCTCAGAGGTTTCTCATTACATTGTTCAAATATGGGACATATAGGCTTACTCCCTCCCCCTCAGAAGCCCAGTGACAATTTGCATTTTAAACATTTTATCACTTTATTCTGGAAGTTTTCAAATTTATACATATACACAGAGCAGCAGAAGGGACTCCAGGCCCCTTCACCACTACCCCCAGCAGCATTCAACACTATTCTTGTTGCTTCATCTATGCCTAGGTTATTGCTTGAGCTTTTTGACTAACTCAGTTTCATTTTGTAGCTGAGAGAGAGAGCATTGTCTGAGAACACGTCCCTCCCACATACTGAATCCAGTGTGTGGCAGATGCTTCCCACACCTTATGGCATCCTCGCAGTACCCTGAGGCACTGTTGCCCACATTTTATAAACATGGATACTGGCACTCAAGAAATCACACACCCAGAGGTGTCTGAAAGTGCACTTGCCCCCCCCCAGATTATACTATAGAATAAAGAATAAAGATCATGAAAAAAAAGTGTAGTTGAAAGTTTTATTGTATAGATGGACAGCTATAAGTCAAATGTGTGTGTGTGTGTGTGTGTGTGTTACTGGGGAGTGAACCCAGGGGTGTTTGACCACTGAGTTATACCCCTAGACCTTTTTATTTATTTATTTTTGAAACATGAGCTCTCTGGGCGTGATGGTGCATGTTTGTAATCCCAGCATTTGGGAAGCTGAGACAGGAGGATTGGGGTTCAAGGACAGCCTCAGGTACTACTTAGTGAGGCCCTTTGCAACTCAGTGAAACCCTGTTTCAAAATAAAAAATAAAGAGTAGGGCTGGGTGTATAGCTCAGAGGTTGAATGCCTCTGGGTTTCATCCCCAGTACTAGGGGAAAAAAAGAAAAACAGGAGCTCAGTAAATTACCACAGCTTACCTTGAACCTGCAATCCTCCCATCCTAGCCTCCCAAGTACTGAAATTATAGTTATATGCCACCACGCCCAACTAACATGTATTAATGTTAAAATCTAGGTTGTAACTATATGGATGTTCAGTGTAAAACCATTAAAACTTTGAGTAAAAAAAACATTTTTACAATAGAATGTGTGGGTGTGGAATTCCATCAGAGGCAAAATTTGTCTTCACCATCAAGGAGTGGATGAGACATACCACACACTCTTTTCAAAAATCTCTCCCGTTGATATCTGTTCCAAAGAGACAGATTTGAGACTTGGATGAATTTTAACCTTAAAAACTGCAAGCCAGTGATAGAGATTACTTGGAGACCTAAGTAATGGGCATCACTGGTGAGGCCTTAGAGAGCTGCACCTAAGTAGAAGCAAAGGCTCCAGGGAGACCCCCAGCTGTGGACAACTCTCAGCAAACTTCCTGTCTGTCATGCTGCCCCAGCTGTTGGAGAGCCAGAGCCAGACAAAGCCAGAGATTATTCTTTTTTTATTCCAGTTCAGGCCACTTAGGTAGGACTCCATGGTGATTTTTTTCCCTAATTTACCAAAAGGAACATTTTGCATATATACAGACATACATGTTGAAGCTATTTCTTTTCAGGGAAGGACATTACCAATTTTTTTACACGGCATAAACAAACACACTGTGGTGTAAGGCGGGTCCTGCGTTGATGTGAGCTGGCCTGGCCTGGATGCTGAGCATTCTCTGCTTCACTAGGAGTAATGGGTGGAGGCGGAGACACCAGCTCAGGGGATCCATGGGGGTGTTTTGTTGGTGAAGGCACACGGAGACCCTAGGCTAAGTGAGCAGCCCATGAGCACCTCTCTGCAGCAGAGCACTCTTGTGTCTCAACAGCTGCTATTATTCCTGAGCTTGGCTGCCCCTGGCTCTACCCAGTCCACCTGCAGTGCTCAGAGCCAAGTGCTTCTGGCCTGGGGAAGGCTCTGCCCTCTAGCTTCAACCTGCTGTGGAGAAGGGAGCTACTGAGAGACACAAAAGCCACTTTCCTGGAATCCTCCAAGTCTCCACAAATTACAAAATGATGGTTGTACCAGGAAGCCAAGCAATTTTTCCTATCAGCTCTTAATACTGATTTTCAGCTTCACCTACCAGAATTCCATCTGAATCCTGGGTCCATGTGACTCCCTGGTAATCATTCTGTTCTTTCACTGGACGATGAGCAAAAGGTAAATATCCAAAGAGCATCCTGTCTCATGACTTAACTACTCCACCAACTTCCCTCACTCTGTTATCTCGAGGCAGTATGGGCTAGAATGCTTGGTAATCAAACCTGGGCGTGCACCCCAAATTCCTCAGTACTAGCTTCAAAGTTAGAAGAAAGTTGCTTAGCTTCTTTGAGCCTAGCTAATGGGACAAGTAAATTTAAATCAGAAAGTATGCTAAGGCACCTGGCATAGCCTCTGGCTCAGAGCCAGTACCCCTAAATACTGGCTTCCTTTTGCCACTGTGGATGTGAAATGTGGTCTCTGCCTTCAGGACCTGTCTCAGCTACCAGCTGGGGCTGTGAACATATCTTGTCTTTTTGCATTTCTATACTAGTTTTATCCTGTGAAAATGGATTGTCTGTTCTTCAGATGCTATGCTGTTAGGTTTTTGTTTTGTTTTGTTTTAATTGTACTACGTAGTTACTTCTTAGGGATCCCCCTCAGGATTGGAGGCGCAGGAAGATCCTGGGCACAGGCGGTGGGCACCCAGAAAGGGTGAAGGCTAGGGCAGATAGGAGACTGTGGGATTGGTGAGATTCACATTGGGAGAGCAGGGGAGAAATGATCAAAGTGAGATAGAAATAAAAAAAAAATTGGCATTTCTTAAAACTAAGATTACTGCTTGGAAATTTTGCCAAAGGAGGCATAGTTATACCACACTAAGGACAGAAAGTGTCTGCATTTCTGGTCCAGTATCCACAAGAAATCAGACTGCAGCCTGGCTCCACGCCTCCCAGCTCGGGAAGGCTCACAGCAGCTTTGGAGGAGTGGACCACTGCAGCCTTCCTGCCCACCCAGGACACTGCCACTTTCCTCCCAGAGAGGTTTCCATTGTTATTCCATATGGCCCCACTACCCTGAGAGCTTCTTGTTGGCCCTGCGGTTTGAGCCTGGCTTGTGGAGCTTCCATCCTTCTTGGGGTCTGGGACAGGGAGGCATGGCCGTGCTGGTCCACAGCCGCCAAGAGCCCAGTAGTTGGGTTTCCTTAAATGCAAACAGATGGAACTGAGCGGGAGGGGCATGGAGGCAATTAGAGGGTTCCGGGCAGTGTGGGTTTCACTGTTTGTACAGTGTGCGGTTGTTCTTGCTCATTTTCATTTTCCATTTGGTTTGGGTCAAGCTGTCTGCTTTTTTTCTTTTTTGCTATATTTTGTAACTAGCTGCAGGAGCTTGCGAAGCAGGATAACTGGTTGCTTATTGTGGCACTCCTACTTTTCATTGTGAGGTATGGATGATGTTCATGATGAGGAGGAGGATTCATATCTGTAAAATATTCTGTAACTTAAAAGAAGGTTTTCACATTTGCCATTGTCTCATTTGGTCTAGACAGAGGCTTGGGGAGAGGATAAAGACTCTAAGACAGATATGGTGGTGTGTGCTTCTAATCTCAGTATTTGGGAGGCTAAGACAGGAGGATCACAGGCTCAAGGCCTGCCTATACAACTTAGCAAGACGCTGTTTCAAAATAAAAATTAAGATAGAGCTGGGAGGATTGCTGAGATATAGAATGCCCCGGGGTCGAATCCCCAGTAGCTAACACACACACACACACACACACACACACACACACACACACACGAAAAGAGAAACTGAAGGCTCTGCTCTGCCCAGGTCAGACTTTACCCTTGTCTTCTACACCATCTCCAGTCAGAGAACACGGGGTCATCAGTGAAAACTGCAACCTTCTGCTTTATTCCTTTCCCCTTTCCCATTTCAGTCACTTGTGTGTTTCCCAAACAGGTTTTGAGGATATTGCTAGATCTCTGGTGACAGCTAAATAACTGCAGCAGACAACCTTTGCAAGGGAGCTTCTAGTGTATTTGGGGGAACAAGACATTCCACTGTGAGTTTAAGTCAGTGCCTGGGACACATGAAAGAGAATGTGTGGGTGACACAGTGAATAAGTGATTGCTTAGCCCAGCCTGCAGAGTCCCGGAAAGCAAGAACTGGGAGGGGTGGGGGAGGTATGGCAAGGTTCCCAGTTCTCATGGGAAATGAACATGGAGGTACAGCACCCTGGGTGCCTGGGAATGAGAGGAGAGAGCCGCTCAGGCACAGTGGGGGGCCTGCATTCAGGATTTGCCATCCTTTTCCATTGCCAAATAAGGGCTGAAGATATATACCAGAGGAAGCCATGTAGAAAGAGAGTCAGGTGAGACAGCAGGAAAAAAATGTCATTCTCTGCTCTTAAGAATGAGGTAGCAGCTGTGGTGGTGCACACCTGTAATCCCAGTACTTGGGAGGCTGAGGCAGAGGATCGCAGGTTTGAGAACAGCCTCAGTAAACTAGCAAGACTTTCAGCAACCTAGGGAGACTCTGCTTTAACATAACAAAATAAAAAGGGCTGGGGGGTATAGTCTAGTAACACACACACACACACACACACACACACACTCACTCACTCACATTCACACACACATACACACACACACACACACACACACACACACACACACAAAGAAACACAATGAGACAGGCAGAAAGAGGGAGGCAGTTTGCTCATATACTGAGTGAGCCAGCGAAATCACACTACCTTTTTTTTTTTTTTTATACTGGGAATGGAATCCGGGGGCAATCTACCCCCAAGCTACACCCCCAGTCCTATTTTTTATTCTTTATTTTGAAACAGGGTCTCACTGAGTTGCAAACGGCCTCAATAAATAGCTGAGGCCATCCGCAAACCACGATCCTCCTGTCTCAGCCTCCCAAATGCTGGGATTGCAAGCCTGTGCCACCACGCCCAGCTCAAAATCACACCATCTTAAAAGATGCATCTCCTGGTTGAAGGACCTACTGTATTGTGCACCAGTGCTGGAAGCTGGGAGAAAATGAGGAGAATCAAAGAATTTGCTGGCTCCAACCCTTCAAAAACCTCCATGCAGAGGAAATGGTAAAATATGTAAATGCCCCACCTATAATCAGTTCTGTGGATAAGCTCAGGATTTGAGACCAATGCGAGCCTGAGGAGCTGAGAGGGAGGCTTCCTGGAGGGTAATGCTCTGGTGGGGATGGGCAAGGGAAGACTGCGGGAACTAGTGGACCCTTGTGTGAAGAAATGTCCCATCTGGCCAGAGGGTGTATGGGGGCAGTTGACTGGTGGGAAAGATGTCAGGGTAGTGGGGTGGAAGGCTTAAAAGCTACACTTCATAGCCAGAGAAAGTTGTTGAGCAAGGAAGCAACACTGTGAAGAATGTATATGAAATTTTTTGTTGGTGTGGTATAATTATGCAAAATAAGCCAGGTGTGGTGGTGCACTCTTGTCATCCCAGTACTTGAGAGGTTGAGACTGGAGGATCACAGGTTCGTGGAGGCCTCAGCAAGTAGTGAGGCCCTCTGCAACTTAGATCATGTTTCAAAATAAAAATAAGCCAGGTGTGGTGGCGCGTGCTTGTAATACCCGCGCTTGGGAGGCTGAGACAGGAGGATCACACAGGTTCAAAGCCAGCCTCAGCTACTTAGTGAGGCTCTCAGCAACTTAGTGAGACCCTGTTTCAAATAAAATATTAAAAAATAGGTTTTGGAGTATGGCCCAGAGATAGAAAGCTCCTGGGTTCCACTCCCAGTACAACCAAAATAATAATAATAATAATAATAATAATAATAATAATAATAATAATAAATAATTGAAAAAATGAAATAGAGGTGGGGGTGTAGCTCAGAAGAATGGTCCCCTGGGTTTCATTCCCAGTACCACAAAAAAAAGAATTATTATTAATTAGACAAAATAGATTTTTTTTTTTTTTAGGCCTTGGGGTGGAACCCAGGGGCATTCGACCTCTGAGCTACACCCCCTGCCCTATTTTTTATTCTTTATTTTCAAACAGGGTCTCACTAAGTTGCAGAGGACCTCACTAAGTTGCTCAGGCTGCCGGCAAACCACAATTGTCCAGTCTCAATCTCCTGAATGCTGGGATTACAAGCGTGCACCACCACACCTGGCTTAGACAAAATAGATTTAATATGATGAATTTGTATGTGGAAATGTTTTCATGCCCAGAATTCTCATTTATGCCCTCCTGCCCCAGATCCCAGGCTGGGCTCTGTACCATCCACCATGATGGTGGGGTAGTAAACAGGGAAACATGTGCATCCTCAGGAAGGCACTGAACTTTTCCCATGTCTTCTGAAGGTATCCGTAGACCTCAGGCCAAATGCTGCTGGAGAACAGGAGCAAGAAAAATATCCTCAGTCCAGCTGTCAGTAGCACGCTGGGCTTGGTTGTTATTGTTTTGACTACCATGAAACTGGACTTCATTTGGAGACCTCCAAAACTTCTTGCTTTTCATTATGGTGTATTAAAAAAATAACACAGCTAGGCATGGTGGTACATGCCTATAACACTTAATACTTGGGAGGTTGAGACAGGAGGGAGGATTACAAGCTCAAAGCCAGCTTCAGCAACTTAGCTAGACCCTATTTCCAAACAAAACATTAAAAGCGTAGAGTGCACCTGAGTTCCATCCCCAGTACTTTAGTGTACTTAGAAAAACCTAGGCCGGGCGTGGTGGCGCAGGCTTGTAATCCCCGTGCTTGGAAGGCGGAAACAGGAGGATCGCGCAGGTTCGAAGCCAGCCACGCGCTGGTTTAGGAGACCCTGTTTCCAAATAAAAAAGTATAAAAAATAGGTCTGGGAGTGTAGCCCGGAGGTAGAAGGGCTTCCAGGAACCCCAGTACCACCAAAAAGAAAAGAAAAGAAAAGAAAAACCTAAAGGATAAAAGTCTGTATTTTTCATCATACAGAGATAATCACCATATTGTTAATATTTTGTTCAATGTCCTTTCCTGATACAAACTTAAAACTTTTTAAATGATTTCAAATTGTACTTAATACTTTACATTCTACTTTTTGAAATTTAACAATGTGCCATATTTTCCTGTCAATAAATTTATTTCACAGTATTATTTTATATATTATTCCATCATGAGACAGTCTCAGTTAATTGATCAATTAGGAAGTCGACCAAATAGGAAATCAGCCTCCTACTTTGGCTTATTTTGGTTATTTCCAGTAAATTTGGTTTTCAATTTTTTTTTTTTTTTTTTTTTTTTTGCGGGTCTGGGGATGGAACCCAGGGGCATTCGACCTCCGAGCTACACCCCCTGCCCTATTTTTTTAATTCTTTATTTTGAAACCAGGTCTCAATGAGTTGCAGAGGGTCTCACTAAGTAGCTGAGGCTGTCCGCCAACCGCTATCCTCCAGGTCTCAGCCTCCCGAATGCTGGGATTACAAGTGTGCACCACCACGCCCGGCTCAATATATTTTTTAATTGGTACACTGTAGTCATACATCTTAATGGGATGGTAGAGGCATACATGCATATATCACTCATTTAGCCCTTCCCCATTTACCACCCCATTTCTTCCCTTTTCCTCCTTCTCATGTTTTTAAAAGCAACATCATAATATAGTAATTTCAATTAGCCTTGTTTTCATTAAGTGAATTACCAATTCAGATCTAAGTGAATATACAAAGTTCAGCTTTGCAGGACAGGAGGACTGAGGTTCACTGACAGCCTCAGCCACTACTTAGTGAGGCCCTTTGGAATTCAGTGAGACGCTCTTTCAGAAAAAAATAAAATAAAAATTGCATTTTAATTCTAAGAACCACTTGATCCAAGAGTGACCTCTATATTCTTATTCTATATATAGGTACATGCGTCAACATGAGCCAGGTCTGCCTGTGTTACTAACAGTCTTAGAGAAATATTCTATAGCACAAACAATATTTTTCCACCAAGGAGTTTATTACTATTTTTGATGAAGTGACAATAAAAATGAGATAAAGCTGAGCTTTCTTTTTCCTTTTCCTTTTTTTTTTTCTTCAGTACTGGAGATGAAACCCAGGGGCATTGTGCCTCCAACCTACAACCCCAGCCCTATCTTTTTTCTTTTAGTCTTTTTTTTACTTTTTTTGAAACAGGTTGCCGTTTTACTGAGTTGCAAAGGGCCTCACTAAGTAGCAGAGGCTGTCCTTGAACTGTAATCCTACTGTCTCAGCCTCGTGTGCCACCATCCTGGCTAGCCTTCAATATTATCTTTATGTAGATGAAGAAACCAAATTTTCAGAACTTTCTTATCCCTCTTTCTTCCCTCCTCTTGACTACTATCTCCCTTTGAGGCCGCCTATCTCCTTCCCCTTGTGAAGGCCAATTGTGAAGGGCTGGTGCCTGCTAACTTTTTCAAAGCCAAGTAGAAGAAAAGGTGTCAACCTCATTTTTCATTCTGAGGCAGAGTTTGATTCGCAGAGGCCTGGAGCTTCCTGCTGGCGTTTACAGTAATAAGTGTGATTCACCGCAGTTCAAGGTAGCACCGTCTACAACGTCTCATTTTTTTTTCCAAGTGGAATTTTTCCATGGGAACCACAGAATAGAGAGGAAACTTAGAAGATTTCCATGAAATTATGGCCCCTGCCTCTCAGCGTTTTGCAGTGTAATTAGGTTACTTGTTTTCTTAATTATGTTTTATCATCCTGTGCTTATCTGGGTGAGGTCTCTGTTGAAGAGCAGGAAATGAAGGTAAAAAAAATAATAACTGTTCTATTTTTTTTAATTACTTAGTCTAAATGTTGCTGGTATATAGAGACACAGTTTTTCATATTAAAATAATACTTGGATGTTTACTGAAGCCTCTTGTCAATTCCAAAAATTGATCTCTATTTCTCCTAGATTTTCCACTCATATCATCTATAAGGAGAAGTTTTTGTTCTTCCTTTTTAACCTTTTATGTTTCTTGACTATGATCTATAATACAGAATTAAAAAGAATTAGAAATAGCATTCATCCTTAGATGATTTTAGGGAGATGACCACTAGCTTTTTACCATTGGGTACCATGCCTACTGTTGGTTTTTTCTTTTGCTTTGTTTTGTTTTGTTTTTGCGGTACTGGGGATGGAACCCAGGGACATTCTATCTCCAAGCTACATCCCCAGCCCTATTTTTTATTCTTTATTTTGAAACAGGGTCTCACTGAGTTGCAAAGGGCCTCACTAAGTAGCTGAGGCTGGCCTCGAAATGTAGTCCTCCTGTTTCAGCCTCCCAAATGCTGGGATTACAAGCATGCACCACCATGCCCAGCTCAACTATTGGGTTTTGATAAATACTCTTTCTTAGGATTTTAGTTTACTAAGACTTTCTTTTTTTGAAAACCACAATCTTAAGCCGGGTATGGTGGCAAACGCTTGTAATCCCCACACTTGGGATGTTGAGACAGGAGGATCGCAGGTTTGAAGCCAGCCTCAGCTACTTAGTGAGGCTCTTAGCAACTTAGTGAGACTCTGTTTCCAAATAAAATATAAAATAGGTCTAGGAGTGTAGCCCAGAGGTAGAAAGCACCTGAGTTTCATCCCCAGGACCACAAAAAAAAGAAGAAGAAGGAGAAGGAGAAGGAGGAGACAAAACCACAATCTTAGGTTAAGGGAGTAAGGGAGTTCTCTTTTGATTCCAGTCTAGAAAGACATTTTTTAATCACAAAGTGTTAAATTTTATTAAATTTTTTTATGTTTAATAATAACAGCAAATGGCTTTTGTCATTTAATCTGATAATGATAGAACTGTTATCATCAGTTTTCTAAAGTTAAAGTATTTTTGTGGACTGGGGGGTATAGCTTAGTGGTAAAATGTGCAAGAGGCCCTGAGTACAATCCCAGCAGTGCTTAAAAAAAAGGGCACATTTGTGATATATATTTATGCACTGTTGATTTCAACTTACTAACATTTTATTTAAGATTTTTACATTTATTAAATATTATCATTTTTAATCTAAAAATATTTTCTTCATTTTTTTCTATAAAACTATCTAAACCTGATGTTTATTGGTTTAATTTTTTTTTTGTGTGTGTGTGTGTGTGTGTAGGGGGATCATTAGATTTTTTTGCAGGATGGGGATTGAACCTGAGCTACACCCCTATCCCTAGTTTTTATTTTTTATTTTGAAACAGGGTCTCACTGACTTGCAAAGGGCCTCACTTTTGCAACTGAGTGAGGCTGTCTGCAAACTACGATCCTCTTTTCTTAGCCTTCCAAATGCTTGAGATTACAAAGTGTGTGCCAAAACCCCCAGCTTGGGATCAGTAGATGGAACCCAGGGACATTTGACCTCCAAGCTACACCCCCAGCCCTATTTTTTATTCTTTATTTTGAAACAGGATCTCACTGAGTTGCAAAGGGCCTCACTAAATAGCTGAGGCTGTCTGCAAACCACGATCCTCCTGTCTCAGCCTCCCAAATGCTGGAATTACAAGCATGCGTGGTTTTATGTGGGTGGTACTGTGGGTGGAACCCAGAATCATTCTACTTCTGAGCCACACCTCCAGTCCTATTTTATTTTTTATTTTTAAACAGAGTCTCACTGAGTTGTGGAGGGCCTCACCAACTCGCTGAGGCTGGCCACGAACCCGTGATCCTCCTTTCTCAGCCTCTCATGAACTCTCTACTGGGATTACAGCGTGTGCCACTACTTCCAGCTACATATCAATTTTTTTGATGGGTATAAGAAGGCCTCTCTCCTTGTTTCAGTCGTAAGTTGAATTTTTCTGTGAAATTTTTCATTTCATTGAAGTTTTCAAACTTAATGGCATACATTTTTCATAGTATTCTCTTATTGTTAAGTCTCTGCTGAATCTGTAGTTAACAGTCTCTTTTTCATTCCTAATAGTATGTCTACTCTCTCTTTTTCTTGATCAGTTTTGGTGATTTATTATATTAATCTTTTCAAGTAAATCAATTTCCTTTTGTTAACCTTCTCTAGCATATCTTTGTGTTTTTATTATGTTAATTTCTATTATCCTTATACTCTCTTTGAATTTACTCTTGTTTATTTCTGACTCTTGAGTTGGATACACACTCATTAATATTTAGTCATTGTTTCTTTCTAGGAGAAGATTTAAGTATTTTCTTCTAAGTGCAATCTTAGTGGAATGACACATTCTAATATGGAATATTTTTATCTTCACCCAGTTATAAAGATGTTAGAATCACCATAATTGTTTCTTCTTTGACTCATAAGTCATTAGCAATTTCATTTCAAATTTCAAAGTGAATGAGTGTTTTTAATGATTGCTTTATCATGGATTTATAACTCAAAAAGTCTCTTGTGTTCTAAGAATATTGTTTGTATGATATCAGTTCCACAAAATTTTTAGAAACTTTGTTCGTGGCCTAGTATCTGATTCATTTAAAAAAATGAATATGTCGGGCATAGTGGCACATATCTATAATCCCAGTATTTGGAAGGCTGAGACAGGAAGATCACAGGTTCAAGACCAGCCTTAGAAACTTAGTGAGACTCTCAGCAAGTTAATGAGACCCTGTTTCCAAAGAAAAAGTAAAATAAGGCTGAGGGTGTAGCTCAGAGGTAGCGTATCCCTGGGGCCAATAGTCAGTACCACACATACACACACAAATATATTTATATAAATAGTATGTTTTTATAAGTATATATGTATTTTATATACATATATTCATTTTTAATGTATTCATTTTAATTAATACTCTCTGGTGGGGGCTAAGGGGAGAGTTTCTAAATATGCCCATTAGGTTAACCCTGTAACTGTGTTGTTTAAATCTTTATCCTAATTCATCAGTCTCTATGAGAGAGGTTATTAAAGTCCCTTGCTGGTCCTTTGTCCATTTGTCCTTGTAATTCTGATGATTTGCTTTGTATGTGGTTATATCCATTGCCTGGGAAGGGAATTGAAGTTTTCGTTGGCATTGTCCTCTTTCCCACAGAACACAGATTCCTTCCTCTGGCTTCTCAGCAACCAGGAATCCAGCTTCTCAGAAGCTCTGGTCTCCATGCATTCATTTTCAGATGACCTTATTAGCTTCAATACCATGGGCTATTTTAGAAAAATAAAAAAATAGTATCAAAATCTTAAGTGCTTATGCTTCAAGGAGCCTAAAAGTTCATCTGGTCCAATCAGTATCTATTCATACAAACACTGGCAGACCATCTTTAGTGTCAGAATGGTCTTATTATTAGAAATGAGTCAAATGGAAATATCCTTCCATATAATAACCCATCCGGTTTTTTTTTAAGATTACTTAAATTCTAAGAAAAACAATTTTAATTTTTACTAACATCATTCCAGATCCTTTGAACATCCCAATTATGCTTTTCTGAACAGGTTATAACCTCAATATTTGAGAGATGGTCAAATCATACATACACACACATACATGTAGGGTAAGGACACATGTGTATGTGTATAGATACATATATTTTAAGAAATATTTTGTTGGATAACTAGTAAGGAAGCCACTTAGGAAAATGTCCTGTATAAAGGGAAAATACAACTAATTTGATTCCTTTCTTTTCATGAAAACAAGAGACTGACTCTTAACTGTGTGTGTGTATGTGTGTGTGTGTGTGTGTGTGTGTGTGTGTGTGTGTGTGTGTGTGCGCGCGCACACTGGGGACTGACCCCAAACATGTTCACCTCTGAGCTACACCCCCAGTTCTATTATATTTTTTATTATGAAGCAGGGCCTCACTGAGTTGCTGCAGCTTTCTTCAAACCTGCAGGCCTTTGCCTTAGCCTCCAGATACTGGGATCCCAGGTGTGCACCATCTCGCCCAGCTTGCCTGTGGTTCTTAAGCATGCACACCAGCATGTGATCTTTCTCCTGAAGATAAACAACATTCTGCAGGAGGAAAGAGAACAACCCACAGCAACAGATTTCCTATTTTAAAAAATTTGACTTACCTTAGAAATTATGCTGGCTGGCTTTTGCTGCTTCTCATTGAGAATAAGGAGAAATGTGACCTTCATGTACCAACATGAGGTAAGCGTTATGTTTGGAAGTAACGGGTCACACAGTTTGCACACTAAGAAGAGGTAGTGGGCCTCCTCTCCATGGGATTAGTGCCTTCCGTGCTTGCCAGGAGTTGGCCAAAGGACATGGGCACACACACCTCACCCTCTTCATCCTTGCCAACCACCAAGAAAGCAAGCCCAGGACAGGGCCAGAACTACTCAGATGATTGAGAAGTTAGTTCCCCTTCAGATGTATCTTTGTATTGCTTAGTATTGTATTTGATGAGGAATAGAGGTACTTTTGATTGGCCTCTGTCTCTTAGTGCCTAAAATTTCATTATCATTGCAATTTAAAGAATCAAGTCAGGCGTGGTTGCACAAGCCTGTGATCCAGGTACTTGGGAGGCAGAGACAGGATCCAAGGTGTAAGGCTAGCCTCAACATGTCAGCCAGACCCTCATCAGCTTAGCAAGAATATGTTTCCGAATACAAAATAAAAAGGGCTGGAGGTATAGCTGGGAGGTAGAATGCCCCTGCATTCAATCCCCAGCATCAAAAACAAACAAACAACAACAACAAAGAAAAAAGGCAGCGTGGTGGTGCACATTTGTAATCCCTGCGCTTGAGAGGCGGAGACAGGAGGATCACTCAGGTTCAAAGCCAGCCGTGCTGGCTTAAGAGACCCTGTTTCCAAAAGAAATATAAAATAGGTCTGGGAGTGTAGCCCAGAGGTAGAAGGGTTCCATCCCCAGTAACACACACACACACACACACACACACACACACACACACACACAGAATCAAAGTTCAGTCTTACTAAGAATGGAGACATGCCTCTAGCCGGGCAGACCATGGATTATTTCTTCTTTGTAACCTTACTAGCTCATCCTGGTAAGGAGAGAACCTCCGTGATGACCAGCAAAACCTCTCTTTGGTTTAAACAGCTACCATGTTAAGCAGTTTTACCCACCACGTTTATATCTAAAGCACCCATATTTCTCAGTTTTTGTGGAGCTTCATTTAAATGAGGCCGAAGTTGACGCCGTATCTCAGTAAATCCCACATCAGAGCACACTGTTAAGCCACCACGTTAAACACTTGACTCAAATTGAAATTACTTTCTGCTAACACTCCCCAGTCTGTCTTTCTCACACAGGCTACTGCTAAACCACACGCTACATTTTGTGTTGCTCTTGTTCTCCTTCGGGCCCTCACCATTTTCATTACTAATTTTGTCATCTCACTTGTTGTCTATTCTTCCAGCCTACCAAGATATTTTTGTGTCTTCAGGTTGTCACTGAACAGCATTCCCTCTCCCAGCAAAAGTGTACTCCGTCTGAAGATTCTACCAAATTAATGTTTTCCATATCTTCAACTAAAATGTTGACAAAGTTGTCGAAGGGCTCAGAGCTCATTCTTTGCCCCCCAGATGACACTCCCTAGATAGACAGTGACTCCCCCATAAGCCTCTGTTAAATATTATCATTCAAGCCATGCATGGTGGTGCACACCTGTAATCCCAATACTTGGGAGGCTAAGATAGGAGGATTGTAGTTTTGAGGTCAGCCTCAGCAACCTAGTGAGACCTTGTTTCAAAATAAAAAATAAAAAGGGTTGAGGGTATAGCCCAGAGATACTCCTGAGTTTGATCTCCAGTATAAATAAGTAAATAAATATTATCATTCACGGCTGCACTTGTACTCAGCCCACATTTTCCAGACTTATTCCCAAGGGTATTATGAGAGATGCCTTTTTGGATGATGCATGGCCGAAGCCCATAAAGAACCATATTTCTCTAATCCCTGTCAAAATAGTGGGATAAACATCCCTCTTGTGAAAGTATCCTGTGCGAGGGATCAGACCAAATGCTAACACACTTTAGTAGGATTACTCAAATAGAGCTTATATTTTCATATATCACCCCTTGTCACTTTTTCCATAAGACTAGGTTTTTTCCCCTTGTAAGACTGATTATTGTTGAGATTTCAAATATAGAAGTAGGGCTGCATTGCATCCAAAGCGATTTTTGCCCCTGTTTTCGGGGTAGTCAAGTTAATATTTTCCCTCAGTAATGCTCAGCTATCAAATACTAACTAGAATGGGTCAGTTATTATGTTCAAAATAAACTAAGTACTCCAGTCCCATTGTACCAGTTAATATCCCTGTTTGTCCATTCTACCCCCATAAGTACCTTTCTAAATCAGAATAATTAACACTGGCCAGGTGTGGCACTACGCACCTACAATCACAGTACTATAGGAGGCTGAGAAAGGAGGATCAGAGTTCCAGGCCAGCCTTGACAAGTTAGTGAAGCTCTCAGCAAACTAGCAAGACCTCATTTCAAAATAAAAATTAAGAAAGAGTTAGGGGTATATCTAAAAAGTGACCCCCACCTCCCGCAATGGTGCTGAATCCAGGGATATTCTACCTCTCAGCTACACTCCCAGCCCTATTTTTTTTTAAATATGGTCTAGCAAAGTTACTAACAGCCTTGCTAAGTGGCTGAGGCCGCTTTGAACCTGTTCTCAGGTTCAGTCCTCCTGTCTCCGCCTCCCAAGGACTGGGATTACAGGCGTGTGCCACCATGCTGGACTTTGCTCAGAACTCTTCAGGGCCTCCCTTCCATGCTCCAAATCGAGTCTGTTCCTGTTCTCCTGGCTGCCCATCGGCTTAGAGAAGCATGTGCTGCCTTCCTCGGGTCCTACACCACCTCTGAAACTCATCATTTTTCCTAAGAATCTCTGATACATCTATGATACCCATCTTTGATCTAACTGTTCCGTGGCCAGGAATGTCCCACCCCTCTCTAGACTTAAAAAAAAAAAATAGTAATTTTTGGTGGTTTTTTGTTTGTTTTGGTTTGGTTTGGTGATACTGGGGTTCCTGGAAGCCCTTCTGCCTCTGGGCTACACTCCCAGACCTATTTTATATTTTTTATTTATTTGGAAACAGGGCCTCTTAAGCCAGCGCGGCTGGCTCCGAACCTGCGCCATCCTCCTGTCTCTGTCTCTCAAGCGTGGGGATTACAAGCGTGCGCCAACATGCATGGCTCTGGTGGGTTTTTTCTTTACTTTTGTTTGGTTGGTTTGGGTTTTGTACTTGTGTACTCTGTACGCAGAGGCCTTCTGCTCCTCACCCTTTCTTGTTATTTTGAGACAGGGTCTCACTTGGTTGGTGAGGCCAGCCTGGAACCTCGACTCTCCTCTCTCTGCTCCTGTCTCAAGATTGTTTCTCCCCAATGGAGCCTTGGCCGACCTCTTCACTGGAAGATATTCTTTCTTTACTAAGCTCCTGTTAGTGCCCTGAAACTTCCAAGTGAGAGTGGTCTTCTGTAGAGTGATTCCTGTATTTCTCTTATCAGAAGCCACTGTGGCCCTGGGACGGTAGCTTTGGGGGCTCTCACCAGCCTGCCACTTAGTAGACAGGATGTGTTAGCTGGCTGGACAGATAGAGGAATGTGTGGGTGGATGAGCGTGTGGATGGATAAATGGGATTGAATCAAGAAAGGACAAATAAAAGTTAGACTAAAGGAATTAGTAATAGAATCAATTCCCAGATTCAACACTAAAATATTTGCTTCACATCACTTCACAGTCTCTTCCATTATTATTATTATTTTTTTTTTTGCATAGTGCTGCCAATTTTTGGGGGGGGTGTGTGGTACTGGGGGTAGAACCCAGGGGCTTTCTACCTCTGGGCTATACTCCCAGACCTATTTTATGTTTTATTTGGAAACAGGGTCTCACTAAATTGCTGAGAGCCTCACAAAGTAGCTGAGGCTGGCTTCGAACCTGCGTGATCCTCCTGTCTCAGCCTCCCAAGCGCGGGGATTACAAGCCTGCATCACCACGCCCGGCTCTCTTCCATTATTTTTGCTCTGGTCATTTTGTGGAGATATTAGTAATGAACATCCGTGTTTTTGTTTTTTGTTTTCTTAATTAGACCAAAAGTCTCATGCTTTTTTATTTTTTCTAATTTTTTTTAAGTGAGGCTTGAACTTAGGGCAGTGGACTTGCAAGGCAAGCATTCTACCATAGAGCTGCTCGCCAACACTTTAAAATGAATTTTTTAGTTTCTTTTGATTTTGAGCCCAGACTGTCCTTGAACGTGCAACCCTCCTGCGTCAGCCTCCCAAGTAGCTGGGATTATAGACATGAGCCACTGCCCCACTTCTTTGCTACATCATAGATGCACTGCTAATCAGTTTTGCATGCCTAGTAGTATATGTTTGGGGGAAAGGTTTGATAGGCTTTTCCTATCACATTCTTCAAGGATCAGAAATAATATGAAAGGAGACACTAATATTTCTTAAAGTTTGTCACACATTTTTTTTTTTTGAGTGATACTAGGGGTGGAACCCAGGGGCTTTCTACCTCCAAACTATACTCCCAGACCTATTTTATATTTTGTTTGGAAACAGGGTCTCACTAAGTTGCTGAGAGCCTCACTAAGTAGCTGAGGCTGGCTTTGAACCTGCGATCCTCCTGTCTCAGCCTCTCAAGTGCGAGGATTACAAGCGTGCACCACCACGCCCGGCTGTACCCACAGAGTTTTAAATATTTGTGAATACATTGGAAATATTGGTCTCTTCAATACTAAAAATCAGAATTCTCTTAATAGAGTAGTTCACTCTAGTTATACCACATCCATGGTTTCTTTTGTTTGTTTTTTGTTGATGCTTTAGCAAGATGCTAGCTAGGAATCTGATATCTGAAATAGAATGAAGCCCAAGATAAGCAGTCAGCCTACCTGGAGAGGCTGGTTCTGAGTTCTCAGGCTACATGCCCCAGCACCTATTTGCCTCATTTGAATCGGAAAGGGAGCCACATCCTTCCTGTGGCCACAGGAAGATGCCCAAGAAAAGAGTTCACAGAAAAAACAGATTAATATGTGTTACGTTTCCCAGATATCCTGTCCCTTCCATCCCTGCCAAATAGCTGAATAGTTGGGAAAGAAGCTGAACAAGAACAAAATAAAGGAATAAAACTAAGGAAAAGCCTTAAAAAACTGATCTTTTTCATCTGCTTCTTCCCTCTCCCCCCAAAATGTGGTTCTATAGATAATGGCAAAAAGAAAGAAGTGCAGTTCATGTTTTCCATTCTCAAGTAAAATTGTCATCACACACAACAGACCCGTGAGTCTTTCTCTCACGCATGGGTTGTATACTTACTCCTTTATCAAAAGTCACTCTGGTGCTGAGTGACCAGCTCCCAAGCACAAATCTCCATAGTCAGTGTGGCTGGCTTCTCCCTCCGTTGGTCGTGACTTTGAAGCTTCTTTCTTGCTTTCTGAAATAACTTCCCCAACATGGAAATGGCTGAAACATATACCATTTTTTCCAGCAATCACCTCAAAAAAAATAAATAAGTAAAAAAAAATAATAAAGTATAAATTGTATTGGCGAATATAAGTGAGCAAATCCAAAGGAAAGAAATGAAGGGAGGAAGCGGGAGGGGGAGTCTACATCCCTAAAATTTATTTTGTCACCAAATAGCTCTGATTACCTCTAGCACAGGAAGGGCTTCTCGGTACTGGTCATGTTCTGGTCATACTGCAGAAAGCCATAGTAAAAGCCATCCGAAGCCAGAGAGGTAAAGGCCAAGGCTGCTTCGCTGTACGGGTGTGTATTAGTAACGCTTGTACACACTGTCACTACGTGATCAGAAATTAGAACTGTCTGATTTAAACTACATATATCAGCCGGGCGTGGTGGTGCACACTTGTAATCCCAGTACTTGGGAGGCTGAAACTGGAGGATCGCAGGTTCACTGCTAGCCTGAGCTACTTAGTGAGGTCCTCCACAACTTAGTAAGACCATGTTTAAAAATAAAGAATAAAAAAATCAGGCTAGGGGTAGAGCTCAGATATAGAATGCCCGTGTTCAATCCCCAGCACCACAAAAATAAATAAACTACAGATAACAGGGAGTTTCTATAGAAATAGAGATATAAACAATGGGATTCCTTCCCAGAGAAGTCATGCAGTCTTTCCAGAGGCCTTCATAATAAGCAAGATCTCCATCCTGTGGATCATTTATCCCTATAATTTATTCATGTCATATTTGTTTTTCATATGTGTACACATGTAGATTGGATGGATGGATGGATGGATGGATGGAGTGTGTGTGTGTGTGTGTGTGTGTGTGTGTGTGTGTGAGAGAGAGAGAGAGAGAGAGAGAGAGGGGGGGGGGGCAGGCATTGAGATATTGCCTATGGATTGAAACCAGGGGCATTCTACCTCTGAGCTACACCCTTTTATATTTTTTGTTTTGAAACAGGGCCTCGTTAGATTGCCGAGAGTCTCACTCTACTGCTGAGGCTGGTCTCAAACCTGTGATCCTCCTGTCTCGGCCTCCAAGTACTAGAATTACAGATGTGTGCCACCATGTCCAGCTACATATATTTATTTAAAATATTTATATTTATGGAAGAATAAATGCTATTTAGCTAGCACTGCATTAAAACTTTACCCTCTTAGTTATCATTTTCTAAATATAAGCTTTTTTTTACCTTTTAAGGAAAAATTAGGAACTTGGGAAATGTATAAAAAAGTATAGCTGGGGGATGGTGGTACATACCTGTAATCTTAGTATTTGGGAGGCTGATAGAGGAAAATCACAGGTTCAAGACAGCCTCAGCAATTTAGTGAGACCCTATTTCAAAATTTAAAAAATAATAAAAAGGGCTGGGGATTTAGCTCAGAGGTAGAGTACCCTTAAGTTTGATCCCCAGTATAAAAATAGATTAGATCAATAGGTAAGTAGGTAGACAGACAGACAGACAGACAGACAGACAAGAAGATACAGAGTAACTTACAGAAGATAATTAAATACTCTGAAAATGAAAATGGGTAGAACCTAAATTAAAGGAATAATTGGTTCTATTCCCCTCCATAGGGAAGGATATGTTAAATATTTTGAGTTCATGTTTTATTTTTATTTATTTATTCTTTTTGGTGCATTGAAATTGTACACAGTACAAAGATTTTCAATGATATATTCATAGATGCAGGTAACATTTTTTGGTCTCTCTTCTTCCCTGTACCTCCCCATTATTATGCTTTAGCTGGGTTACTAAAAACCTCTAAAAGCCAGGTATGGTGGTGCACACCTGCAATTCCAGTATTTGGGAGTTTGAGACAAGAGATTGTATGGTTGAGGCCAGATTGGGCAATTTAGCAAGACCCCATTTCAAAATAAAAAATTAAAAAGGGCTGGGGATATAGCTCAGTGATAGAATACCCCTGGGTTCAACCCCGAGTACCACACACACAAAAAATGCTCTTGAGTTTTTTGATGTTGGAAGTATAACCTCATAGCCAGGTCTTGTGGTACACACCTGTAATCCCAGTACTTGGGAGGCTGAGATAAGAGGATCACAGGTTCAAGGCCAGCTGTAGCAACTTAGTGAGGCCCTCTACTACTCAGTGAGACCCTGTTTCAATATAAAATAGGGCTTGGGGTATATCTCAAGGGTAGAATACCTCTGGGTTTAATTCCCCATACCCCCCCCCAAAAAAAGAAGCATCCCCTTGTCATACAAGACATAGACCTAATAGTATCATCTTTTCTTTAGGACAGCTTAGTGTATCATAAATATGAGTATTATTATCATTGAATCTTAGCTGTTGCTGTAGAAAAACTTAATCAAAGACACATCACATTTGAGAGATCAGTAGGCAACATTTGAGGCTGCAAATACTAAGTAAATATTAGTGGGGATTTTGTTTTTAATTCGCCTTCACCCATGAGTTACCAGATTCTAGGGATTTGCCATCGACTCAAAATGTCAGCGCTAGAAGAACATTCAAGATGATTTGGGTCAAGTCAGTGGTGTGTCTGAGGTCAGAGCAGAATTGCAGTGCGCATGCTTGTCTTCTGTGAAATCATTTTACTCACCTCCCAGGGAAGATATTTCACTGCAGGTGGCTCGCCACTTTTGAGGAAATGCGCTAAATCTTCAACTTGAGCCAAGTTTTTCAGTTACTGACCATACCAGTGCTGTCCTATAGATATCATCAAATCACAAATGCAGGTAACACATTGACAAAGAAAAAAAAATCAAAGTAGTTAGTCAGGTATTTAAGAAAACATATTTAAAACAAACCATCATTTCACCCTTTATCATCTTTTTAAATGCATTCATAAGTATTTACATTCTTGTTTCATGCTAAGTCTTTGGAATGGAGATTTAGTATGAAATCTTCACACTTCAGCTTGGACCAGCCACAAATGGCCAGGGCTCACTTACCATGTCAGACAGCTCAGGTCTGCATGGCTCATCAGGCCCAAGCTATGCATTCAACCATGGGCCCCTACCACTTGAAAGTGTCAATGTCTTCAAGTTCTGGCTCACATTTCTTTGAATTCTTGTCCTTAATATGCCACGTTTATCTCCCGAGAGCCAGAAAAGGTAATCCAAGCGTGAACTGCTATAAACTTGAGTATATCTACTGCAAACATGGCCCCACTCTTGCTAAGATCATGTTTCTGTGTGACACATTACTCATGCCTTCCTCTAATTCCATGAAGTTCTGCATTTCCTTAATGTCAAAAGTTCCTTTGCCAGCTCCAGCTGTTTCCTGTGGATAACATTCCAAATGGCTATTATTTAGGAGATGTCTTGTACTCTAACAACTTTCAGAATGAATATGTATTCCAAAGCCTGTGTCCCAAGTCAATCTAATTAAGTCTCCTAAGAAATAATTGTTAAACGTTAGCTGTCGCTCCCGACAGTGGTAGCTCTCACTTTGACCTAATTACAGAACGTAATGTTAAAATATGTGAGGAGGGAGATCAAAGAGGAAAGTCACTTTGCTTTCTGTGTGTTCACGCACCCTCTTTCACATCTCCCAGTCTCCAACCCGATGCAGCTAGGGCAGGAGACACACGGAATAGTAATGAATGACTGCAGGAGCTGCGGCTCTGTTTTATTTTCTTCATCTTTGAAACCGGAATAATAATAGAGCCTAGGTCAGACACTCGTGAGAATGAAGCATGAAAGCACAGCATCTGACTCCTAGCTGATCCTCAACAAATATCAAATTGCTTCAGAAAAATAGAGAGCAAATAGGTGTATCCAGCCTGAAAAATGGAAAACCTACAGGATTTCTCAGGTCATTATCCACATGATTCTTGGAGTGGGATGGGGCTCCACCCAGAGCTGAGAGCTTTGTGTTTCAGGTGTGTCTGCAGAACGCTGGCCTGAACTAACAGTGCGTCCCGCAGTCCTGAGAAGGTCCCAGGCAACAGGACTCACTCTTCTCAAAGGACAGCAGCGTGTGGCATCAGAGGAGGAACTAACCCAAATCGTGCTTCGAGTCATCAAAGCACGGGTGTGTCTAGTTGTCATAGTAAATTGTGACGACTGTAAGAGAGAAGACAGAATAAGATTTTAGGTGTCATTGCAGTCTTCTATGATTCTTCTTTAAACAGTTCCACAGAGTAAGGAAATAGGGTTTTTAGAATATAAGATTTCAAGATTAACTTCCTTCTTTCTCTGACTTTCACCTCTTGCTTCTGCTCAATAAACCCTTTTAGCTAGAGTTCACCAGCTTTCCCTTAAGCTCCCAGGTATCATCTCTTGAAGACAACTGCAATCTCACCAAGTGGTTACTTGATACTCAGAGGTACAGTTCTCTCATAGAAAACTTGCAGTGTGTGTGTGTGTGTGTGTGTGTGTGTGTGTGTGTGCGCGCATGCACGCTTGTGTGTGTTACTAGGTATTGCACCTAAGGGCATTCTACCTCCGAGGTACAATCCCCAGTCCAATTTTTTTTTAATTTTTTAATTTTAAAGCAGAATCTCACCAAATTGCTGAGGCTTGCCCTGAACCTACAATCCTTCCCAGGTACTGGGATTACAAGCATACACCACCACACCCAGCTTCAAATTCTTTAATACTTTTGAATAACTTCTTTTCTCTGCTAGACTCATATAGTCTACTTTCTAAAATTCTACTTGAATAAGACAGAGAAAATAAAGAATAGTGAACCATGTACAAGCCTCTTTGGGCACATTTTAATTTTTAAAGAGTATTTTAGATATCTAAATAGTCTAACCATTTACCCTGATTGCCCAGATTCTCAATATGTTGGCATCTTTCCTTTTTTTTTTTTTTTTTTTTTTTTTGGTGGTACTGGGGTTCCTGGAAGCCCCTCTACCTCCGGGATATACTCCCAGACCTATTTTTACATTTTTATTTGGAAACAGGGTCTCCTAAGCCAGCGCGCGCGTGGCTGGCTTCGAACCTGCGCGATCCTCCTGTCTCTGCCTCCCAAGCGCGGGGATTACAAGCGTGCGCCACCACGCCCGGCCAGGCATCTTTCCTTTAAGGACCATTTTTCATCTGATCCTGTGATTCAAGCATGTAGCCCTAAGACAATACAAAGGTGGTCTCTCTTTTGTTTGTCCTGATTTTACCTGTAGTCTCAGTCCTTGTTGCTCCTAGTGGATTCTAAAGGTGAAATTAAGGCCTGACAGCGCAGAGAACAGTTGGAAATTTCACCTGAACTTGCGCGCCTGTGCCTTTTCTTTTCTGCTTTGACATGGGCAGACAGTTGCATACTTTATTTAGTAAAAGAAGAAAACTATTAAAACCCCATCAAATAGTGATGTATCCATACCATGGAATATTGCTAAGCAATAAAAGCTACAATAATGAATAAAGCAACAAAAACTACTACTCAGCAATAACAGACTACTGACTGTGCAGTATCATGGGTAAATATCAAAAACATTATGCTAAGTAAAATAAGTAGACACAAAAAGTACATACTATATACCTTTATATAAACTTCTGAATGAGAGAAAACTAATCCATGGTAGAAATCTCAACCTTATTTGCCTGGGATGGGATTGTCTACAAAGGGAGTGCCTATGGTTCTTTCTAGAGTAAAGAAAACGCTCTGTATCCCGTTAGGGTCTTAGGTTACACAGGTATAAAAATTTTTTAAAGCTCATTGAACTGTAAACTTGAGATCTGTGCATAGCACTGTATATAAATTATACTTAAACTTGGAAGAAAAGGAGGAATGTGGAGGTGGTGGAGGAGGAGAAGGAGGGGAACAAGATGAATTGCAAGACAGGGAAGAAAGAAAACAGGTAAGGAAGGAGAGAGCAAGGGAGGAAGGAGGGAAGATCTAAGAAAAAGGGAAAGAACTGAAAAATCGACCTGTCTTGCCGAACCTTCCCAAATTATCAGGAATATTCTTTCATTTATATTTTCTTCTAAGATAGCTGCTAGGCCATTCACATTTGAGAAACATGGAGCGCCTTCCTTTTCATAGGAGACTGTCCTAGAGTTATATGGGAAATCAATGTTTCACGAGTTGTGCAAGGAGAACTTATTACTTAAGATATATTATTTTTCCAACAATGTGTATTCACTCTCCGATTTATTTTTGGTTGTGTCAAAATGGAAGAGGATTCTCTTAAACCAAGACTTTTCAAGTGTTCTCTTCAGAGAAATGCAGATGTTTACCTTGAAACTTAATCTTGTATTTTTCTCACCTTCTCTGCCAAGGCCATCCATCCTCCTTGCTGTTAAGTAGTAATTTTAAAATACAAATCTACTGTGTAACCCTTGCTTAGAAATTTTCATGGCCTACTCTCTCGCTGACATGTAGGTCCTGCCTAACTCCAGTCCCACATTCTTGCATTTTGCCACACCAAGCAAGGCTGCTCCTGGGCTGCTTCTTGCTCAGTCCTGAATCTGTGCCTTCACAATTATGGTTCCTCCACCTGGGAAGCACTTCACCCACCTCCGTCCGCCCCCATCCCCACCTTCACTAGTTCTTACTAAAGGCCCAGCTCAGATGATGGACTAATCCACTTTTCACACTATAACAAAATGCCAGAGATAGGAACCTTAGGAAGTAAAGAGATTTATTTAGCTCCAAACAGCATAGCACAGGCTTGGTGAGGGGCTGCGCCTTGACGGCATCACTTTAAA